>NC_134701.1:111511542-111744042 GCF_043290135.1 Rhipicephalus microplus
CCAAGTGAATGTGTCCTTTAAATGCAATGAGAGGCCTTATAACGCCTATCCCTTTGGTTATGCATACGTTAGTCACTGTTAGAAGTGCAAATTGAAAGAAGGAAGGAAGGAAAATAACGCAAACTGCAGCTGTACTTTTCACAATAAATTTTACTCACATAATAATCGCACTCCCAAGCGTCGGGCGATTCTTCCGAAAAAAAAGGTGCGATCATTGCACGAGCCAACACGATGTACTAAATGAAGAATCTCCAGACAATGCTCTCTACACAGCCTACTGTGTGCGTTGTCCTACATTATGCTATTCTTCCTCAAAAACATTATTTTCGTGCCAAACTAAATGACTAACAGAACATATGTAAAACAAAACTCTAAAGCCATGCATGTATTAGCACCACTGCAAAGATAATAAAAGGCTGTCACCATATCAGCTCCAGCAAAAATTTCAAATGTGCATACACCCCCGCCTCATACTCACTGACTTTCTTTAGTTCTCGAGCACAGCTTCCCTTTTGGCAATACTTGAGCGTTAGAAGATTAGTTTTTAATATTGAATTGAATTGAATTGAAATTTATTCCGCAACAACAAAATACATGTTACGAGGAGGGCAGGTAAAAGCTGTGAGAACAGCTTGAGAAGCCCTGACCCCCTAGTACACAGGGTAGCACAGAAAGACGTGCGGCTAAGGACAACCAAAATAAAAGTGTTTCACAATGTGCACTAAAAAAAGAAACAATGAAAGACTACAATGAAAGATCACCGAGGTAGTCGCTAGATCACATTATTATATAAACACTAATCGCAATTTTTTTGGTGATATGCTAGATATATCAATGTTATGTTCCCTAATTATGCGGTTTAGAAGTGTAGGCAGTTGAAACTTTAACATTTGATTTCCGTATTTCGTTCTACATTTTGATATGTGCCACACTTCAGGTTGACGTACATTATAAGCAGGAAAATTTTTCTCTAACCTGGCTATTCTAGCAATCGTATCATTATTTTTCAATAAACCGAACTTATATAAACGGCTTAGTTTATAATCATATATTGATGCAACCTGAATGATGTAGTGTTTTTTAAACAATTCTGCTGTGTGGCTGCGATGTGGTAATTTAGAGGCAAGACGCAAAGCTTTCTTTTGCAAGATGGTAAGTTTGCAAACGTTTACAGTTGTCGTTGTGGACCATACAAGAAAGGCATAATTCAATAATGAAGAAAACAACGAGTTATAGATGAGCATGTTGCATATGAGGACATCATTGATCCCTATGATACAATGTCAACACTATCAAGGAATACGTTAATTCTGATCATCTGGCATTCTCTCACCTACACCTAAATCAACATTTCGTATTTTATATTTCACTGCTATGGACATGTGATCATTGCAGATGGAAACAAAACATAACCATTTGCTTAGAAAGAGAAAGAAGACAACCACCCGTTTGTAGCACGAAGCCACAAGGACGGGTGCACACTAGTGGGCAGGGATGCGCCACTTGTTTTACCTTTATCAGACAGATAACGCACAGCAGCCGCATCTTTTCACTTTGTGAGCGTCATCTGAAAGTTTTTTTCAGCACGATGCTTCTCCCAATTCAATACCCTTGTTCATGTTTCAGCACCATACAGTATGTTTTCACCAAAAAGAACACGCACAGAGGGCATCTAAGGCTGTATTTGGGAATGCTTTCTTGCTGAGACGTAGTAAGCTATCTTTAACCGGGTAATGCGAGCAGCATACGCTTCACATCAACCCCGCGCTTTTCCATGGAACACGAGATGGATTGGAAAAAAAAGGCACCCCTACCACTAAATGCTACATGTGCCCAGCTAGTAACCTGTAAGAAAGTATAAAGAGAAGGCTGCAAGGATCAAACAATGCACAAATTCACTGCTATGTCTAGACACTGGACGTTTAATGTCAGACAGCACGGCGATGCAGTTTTATCTTATTGTGGCCTTCCCTTGCACCTCCCGACTTATATTTCAAACAAGTGTACATTTTTGTTCTCTGTAGGGTGGTAGATATGCATGAATCTTGCTTGGCACTTCTGCCTATTTTTAGCCTGGGAAGTGTGATTTAAAAGCTGCAGCACGCGTGAGGAATGCCATGAGCCGAGATATATTTAAAAAAAGATGTTGGAGTACTGCAAGATCCCGAGCAATCACCCCTAACTGAGCAAGTATCCCCTCTCTATTTCGACAGATTTAAAATATGCGCCCCTTGCTCTCCTCCCACTATTTTCACTGTTTCATTCATTGATTTTATTCACCTGATGAGTGCAAAAAAAACAGTTATGCATGTGTACCTATTAGAGCATTGCATTAAAAGCACGGGGGCACATTCTCTATATTTAGCGGCTCTTTTGTCGCCATGTTGAACCCGCATATTTTATGATGCCATCGTGCATACACCCTTCCCCAACAAGATAGTCACATGACACCATTGACTCTCACAAGCTTTTCGTCAAACAATACTGGTTGTCTCGGCTCCTACCAAAACCCTACCAACGCGCCAGCAAAGGTGGTTAAAGCTGGGAAGTACACACGAAACGCAAGCCGTAAGAAAGTGTGCGTGTGCCTTCTCTCGTTCAGTCCTTGGAATGTCTGCTGGATGGCGGTGCTTCTATATGAGGAATATATGATGAAAAGATGCGAAATGGTGGTACTTGGAGTGTTGAATAGGTGTACAAATGGACACACAAACAGATGCATGGACGGACACACGGATGGCTGCATGGACGGATGGATGCATGGACGGACGCAGGAGCGGATGCATGGATGAAAGCAGGGACTCACGCACAGATGAACGTGCGGACGCACGAACATACGCACGCACGGACGGGCGGATGAATGCACGGGCGGCCACAAAGACGCATGTATGGATGGATGGAAGCAAGAACGAATGGACGTACGGATGCTTCGCCCCCATATTCATCATTCACTCCGTGGATACGCTGCGATTTTTTTAAACCTTAATTAATGCGGCACAACAACTGCGACCCCCTAGCTTAAGTTTCTTATGGCGCTTAAGGAGAGGCATTTTAATGTCGGAATGCAGTGTCTACTATTGTATGAGTGAGAACCAGCCCTTGAGACAAACCGCTGCCTTGCAGAGTGCTATATCCGAGAAAATTATCTGTAATAGCAATTTTAAATAGAAGGACATTGTTTAGAGACGTGTGGATGACATTGGCAAAATAAAACAGCAACTAGTTACATCTGCTTATTCAAGAGCATGCCTCAACTGACAAGCCAACAAGCCACATACAAGGCTTGTTGAAGAAACAAGAAGATACCTTATGTTTAATGTTCGCGACCTGCTCACACAGGAGTTCCTAATTTTTGGAAGGCCTGCCCTCATGCGCTAGGCCGAAACAGAATTCTAAAAATAGACATGGCCTCTCTTAAAGCAAATATTGCTATTAAGAGTCGGTTACTCCATGTAGCGTGATTCGTGACGTCATCGCTGGCTGCGTTAAATGCCTCTTCGGTTGCTTGAAAAAGTGATCGCTGCTGCAATTGGAGTGAGTTTGAGGGGGTCCGGAATGGGCCATCTCTCACAATCGCTCGATGGTGTTCTCATTACAGAAGGCCATTGGTAGGCGCCGCAACTCAGGCTCTGTCGACTAGGGCCTTGTTATGCCTGCGAGTCCACATCGAACATCCATGCCTCTGAAACAGGCAATCTGTGTCAAGGCCAGCACGCGAGCCCGCCTGACGCGAACAACTCAACGGCGTCATCACGTGGCGGCGCCTTCCTGTCTGGCGAGTCTTACGCAATGCATGGCGACGTCACTCGTCTTTGGGTGCAGCCACGTGCAGTGGCTCCGTATTTGATGAGAATGACGCGGCCCAGCGGAGACCCCATTGGAGGATTCTGACCTAACGACCAGCGGCGCTTCTGGTTGGACATTTGTTTACTCAAAGAAGCCACGCGGTGCATACAAAAAAGGCCCTGCGGCGCGTCGCGAGCAGTTGACTTATGTGTCAGAGAAGAGAGCTCGTCTCTTCGCGTCTCTACACTGTCGGCCCCCGTGCCGAATTTGTAACGCCTCTGTATCTATACTGTACATAAACCTTGTTAACTCACCGTCGTCTCGTCCGCTCGTCTATCAGCTCTGCGCAGAAGCAGTCGCGAGCTGAGAAACCTACGCTATCAAACGGCTGGTGACGTTCCTGGCGGATTTCGATACAGTGGCGCCTTTGAGACCGTGTTGGCGTCGCCGTCTTTCGTAACAGCCTTCTGTTTCGCCAGCTCGAAGCAGCCAAGCCGGCCCGCCTCCCAGTCATCACTGTCGGAGTGTGTTTCTGTGGCAAGGTTCCGGTTGATTGACATGCGCACGCCATCTGAAAAATAGCCGGAGACGTCTCCACTCGGTGTGGCCATTTTCCTGTACACGTCGGATGAAAGACTTATAGTACTGCCGGGCGCAGTATTGAATTGGTGTAAGGTGGAGGAGTGTGAACTCCTGGGCCTTTGCAAAACCCTTCCAGGGCTTAAGATAAATTGCATGCCCGAATGGGTAGATTTGAATGTTCTCTCAAAAATTGAAGGCCGAATCGTGCTTTGAATGCATTTCAGAAAAATTGAAAGGCGTTGCCCTGTTATTTAGCGCACGTGCGGCTGTGTCAGCCATTTCATTGACTTCGAGGCCTCTGTGTGTTGCAGCCCATATTATACTATGGGACGCGGGGACCACGACATTTTTGCTACTTTGAAGAATTCGATACGTGACGTGAAGAATGCACCACTCCTGAACGTTTCTGCAGGCACGCTTGTGTCGGTAAACATGCGAAAAAAGTTGTTGCGTAAACCGGGTAAAATATCCAGGGTGCAGCGAATATGAAAGGCTGCCAGTTATGCGAATAAATACACTATAGACCACATGCCGAGTTCACTTGATCTGAGAAGCGCTGGAACGGTGCAAACGGAATGATGAAGCGCGAGGCCGCGCGCTCGTCGCGGCGGCTGCTACGGCGTACCAACTTTTCCCATAAGCGCTTGCGCGCACGTTGGCGCCGCTAGTTTGCTTGAAAAAGGTCTAGCGCAGCAGGGATAACATTTAGGCGTGAAGATTCTTACGCCGTGGGTAGTGCGTCTGCGATGTATGTAGTAGTAGTAGTAGTAGTAGTAGTCGTACTAGAAGATAGCCACCTTCACGGCTGGACTAGACAAGTGGCACATGCGCATTCTTTCTAATTGAGAAGGAAACCCGCGCACGTTAATCCTACATAAAAATATTGTTGTTTCTAATGAAATGAAACGCAGAGACGAGTGTCAGTTACTTAATCTCCAACAAAAACTGCCTTGAATTTCGTGATTATTAAAATAACTAGAAACAAGAAGATGAACTTTGAGCACTATCTGTTCGAAAAATTCTATGTTGCAGCGTGGGCGTAGTAACCTCCCTGATGTCAGCAATGTTTAGCGAGGGTTGCACCGCATTGCCATGAAAGGTGGGTGAGTGGTTATGGAAGGGGGGAGCTAGACACAAAGCACAGGCCATGAAAGAGTGCCCACGTGCCGCTCCTCTGGGCCGACCGTGCCACCACTCGTTTAGTCTTTGGAATGTCCGCTGGTGGCAGCACTTCTATATGATGGATATATGACGAAAAGGTGCGAGATGGTAGTATTAGAGTGTTCACTAGACGGACCTGCGGATGAACAGAGACATGGATGGACGGATACACAAACACATGCACTACGGAGGCACGCGTGGATGTTTGGGTGGGCGCAAAGATGGTTTCATGGACGAGCGCACGGGCGGACGCATGAATGGAAGCGCTGACTGACGCTTCGCGCGACTCATCATCGTGCACTTCTTGGTTATGCAGCAATTTATTTAAAGCAATAGAAAATGCATTTAACGCAGTCAGCGCTGACACGCTATTAGGAGTAACCGGTTCCTTTTTTTTATTCATACTGTCAACCCCAGGGCCAAAACAGGAGTTGGGGTTACATATCTGGCACGTACAAAAAACATATGTGGAAACAAGTTTCACACTGTACGCTCAAGACGCATGCTATATGGAAATAACAAAAACAAAAACGCAAAACTATATCAGAATACATCTCGCATAGGTCACGGATAAAAGAAACATGTTCGAGTACATCTTGTACACGTCACCAAAAAGAGAAAAAAAATTTGAAGTGATATAGTACATATTGAACATATTGATATAGTACATTGAACATATTGAACCGACAAGCAATTTGGTTACAAATATTCTGACAAAGCCTTTTCGAACCTTCGTAAATCGCAATGTTCGACTATGTAGTGAGGTAATTGATTCCAGTCATCAATGCTCCGAACCAAAAACGAATACTTGAATAAATCTGTTCTGTAGCTAAGTGTCATTAAGTGATATGTTTCGGGTGTTTTCTTATGGATGTGGTAAATGGCGGTAGTGCGATGTGTTCCTTTAGGTGAACTATGCAGTCTCCATTGAGTATCTGAAAAAAGAATATCATTCGATTATGTTGCATTTTTTGTTTCACCGTCATTAAACTGGCTCTGTCTCTAAGCTCACTAATAGACTGAGTTCTGGAATAGGAGTTGAAGATGAACCGTAAGGCTTTGTTTTGTATACGCTCACATTTTAGTGCATTTGTTTTGGTGTATGGTTCGCATAGATGACTTGCGTAGGTCAGTACTGGAAAAATATTCATTTTATACGCCATTCTTTTAGCTTCCGGAGTGGCATCGTGAAGTTTTCGTCGTAACGACCAAAGTTAACGCATGGCTTTATTGCAAACACTGTCAACATGCATGGACCAGTTCAAATCATGTGTAAGATGTACGCCTAGATACTTAACATTCTTTACTTCAGTCAGCACTGTGCCTTTAATGCTGTAAGAAAAGGATAACGGATCTTTTTTACGTGTCTTGCGTATGAAGAGGGTTTTTGATGCATTCAGTTCCATTTGCCATTCGTCGCACCAAAGACTAGTTTTTTGTAAATGGTTATCAAGCTCCAGCTGATTATCAGTGGAGCTTATCTTCGCATACTCAATGGTGCCATCTGCATAATGTTTTATAGCTATTTGCTGAGAAAAATCGGCACCCATGTCACTGATATAGATAGAGAAAAGTAAAGGGCCTATTACAGACCCTTGCGGCACGCCTGATCTGACTGGTTTATCGGTGCTGGAGACATTATTTAATTCAACGAATTGTTGTATATTTGACAAATATGCCTCTATCCACTTTAATATCTGACTGTCACCAGTCAAACAAGACAACTTTTTAAGCAACTTTCTGTGAGATATTTTATCAAATGCTTTTCGGAAATCAATAAATATGATGTCTACTTGACCTTTTCCATCTAAACAATGACCAATTTCATGCGTAACCGCAGTAAGAATTGAAATTGCGGAATACCCTTTGCGAAACCTGTGCTGATTATTACCTAAAATACCATTTTCTTCTACAAACTTCATTAGGTGAATAGTCAAAATGTGCTCCAGTGTTTTACAACAAGTACTTGTCAAGGAAATCGGTCGAAAATTCGTGACGTCGTATTTAGAACCCTGTTTATGGATCGGTATCACATTGGCACGCCTCCAATCTATCGGAACGTCACCGGATTGAAGTGATTTCGTGAAAATGTCCAACAGATAAAATGAACACCACTCGGCATAACGCCTTAAAAAGGCGTTGGGAATTCGATCACGTCAAGGGCATTTTTTCACATCTACTTCAAGTAAGAGACCCAGAATGCCTTCTTGGGTTATAGTTAGCTCAGGTAGACATTGCTCATTAGAAATTCGCACTTGAGGAGTTGAACCATCGTCCCTAATGAAGCCGATTCAAAATATTCATTAAATTGGCAAGCCATCTTATAATTATCCGTGATAGTTACATTATCGTTCTTCAAAAATTGGATGCCAAGTTTTGGTCCTGAAAGGTACCTCCGAAATTTTCCCTGTGATGTTTTATTGAAATCGGTAAAAGCTTCATTCATGTACCTGTGTTTCGCTTGAATAATTTCTATTTTGAGTTCTTGAGAAATGGAACTGACGTAATGACGTGTTTTTGTTGACAATGGTTTTTTAGCCCTCGTACTTTTCAAGAGTCGTTTTTTTCTGAATTATTTTTCGCGTAATCTATGGGTTTCTTCTGTTAACTTTCTTGGTGCGTCTTGGAACAAATAGTTCTATTGCTTTCAAAACAATGCATTTAAACATGTTCCATGCATAATTTACTGATGTAGTATTCAAAGATATATATTGAGTGAAATTATCATATCCCTGCACTAAATGATCTATTGCTCCAGTATCGTCTGCTTTAGAAAATTGAGAACTGTCGTAGTTTTATTCTTTTTTACCCAAGTGCGCGTGATATCGATATGCGTGATCACCATTTTGTGATCAGATATCCCTTCTAATACTTCACATTGATATGTGGATTGCGCGGCAGATCTGCTCAAGAAGACCAAGTCGAGCAGGGATTCTCCTTATTCGTGGATTCGCAACACTAGCATAATGCAAGGGAATGTCTGTTTTTCGTTTTCTTATTCGGCCCCACAGATGAGGTGAGGCCGTTTAAGAGAATTTTATTTCTGGATATATCCTATACAGCTTTTCTGCACACAGAAAAATGCACAATGAACAATGCGTATGTACAATGCAATCTGTTATATAAAGCGAAAAGAACTTATTGCGTATGCAGTGACGTACAATGCGAAATGGTACAACAAAGACAGGACATTCATGACATCGAGATGATTAAACTTAAATAAACAGTAAGGCTATGTGAACAAACTAGGGGGGGGGGGGGGTCATTCACAGTGTAGGGTGATGTTTTGTATTCACCTGTGGAGACAGTTTGCTCTCGCGCTCAAGAACAATATTTTACAAAAGGGACATGTTACTAAAGAAGAAAAGGAAAATACACTGTAATGTCACAGTGGTACAAGCTCTAGTTCACCTCCTCAATAGGGGAGGAAAGGCATGAACACTCTGTTGTTTTTTACGATAATAAATCGCGTATATAGACCAGCATCGGAGGAAAGCCTCCTCTCCCAGCATGGCTAGTACTGTGTTAGGATGCATAAGCATTACGTTTCTTAGCCGATGTAGTAGAGGAAACATGGCTCTCTGAGGGCGTCTCTCAGGCAGGCCAGTCCCCTTCGTTTCCATCAGAGGAAGGCTCCAATAGCCATTAAGAGTACGACGAAGTTATCCCTGTGGCTAGTCTTCCACCGCATACTTATTTGGAACATTCTGGTAACCATGCGCCAAAAGGTGCGCGCTACTGTACATTCATGGAAGACGTGGTTTAGCGTTTCGACGCGGCCGCATTGCGGCCATGTGGTGGAGGGCGCCACGCCCCACGCCGCAAGGCGGTCGGCCGTTGGTAAAGCCTCCCATTCCCTAAGCCAGTTTAGGTCGCGGACCTCGGAGGGGAGAGACGTGTTTGTAAGAGTCCAACGTCTTTTCGCCCAGCATTTCTGGCGTTGTTCCTCAGATAGGCTTTTAAATGCTATTAGTTCGCACATGTCGGTAGGAGACATTTCCATAAGTTCTTGAACTGAAAAATCATTTTGCCATTGTTGCAAAGATTTTATAGCATGTGTGTAATACGTCGGTGGCTGCTCAGCAGCTGGTCCCGTGTCGTTTGCTAAACATAAAATCTTCTAGAGGTTCCTAGCAGATACACTACGAGTTACCTGCCGCGATACGATGAGTTCTCTAAGAGTGCCCAGGTGTTTTTGAGAGCCAACATGCGGCACATTACATCAAGGTTGGGTACACTGAGCCCTCCCCATTCTACTGGCAGGCGTACCAAGGCTCTAGTGACAGCTTCGGCGTGGCCATCCCAAAAAAAAAGGAGCCGCACGCAGTAGCCACTCTCAGCGAAACCCGACGATGTGGTCGAGCAATTCTGGCTACATGAAGCAGTGGCGCTGATATGCTGGATTTAATTATATAAGCTCTTTCAGTAAACTGTAGTTGAAAGGTTCTGGCCACTTCAATGCGTCGGTCCAATTTTTGTTGAATTTCTTTCCATGTGGTGCGGGCTACCTCACCAGTCGAAAGGAAAGTTACACCTAAGACTAACTCCTTGGACGATTTGGACGCCGTCAGGGAGCTCTTCAATGTGCATCCCAAAGCACAATGCATTGCTTTTTCCCAGATTAAGACTTGCTCCCGACAGGTAACTATACGTTGAAATATTCGCAAAAGGGCTCTGTAGCTATCTATGTTCCGAATAAACAACGAGAAGTCATCGGCGTATGCCGCTACTTTCACTTCGCCCAAGCCTGGGAGAGGAAAACCGTGTATCGAAGTGCATTTCTGAATTTGTTTCAGTAATGGATCTATGCATAATACAAAGAGAATCGCGGAGTGGGGAAAGCCTTGTCGGATGCCCCTACTTTTTTCAATAGGTTCAGATGTATATCCGTTCCCTACTAATGACGTTTCTAAGTCTGTGTAGAGTAAGCGGAGGACGTCGGTTAAGTGTGCTGGGAAGCCATAACACTCGAGCACAGGGAAGAGATATTTCCATTATATGCAATCAAAAGCTTTTTATTGATCCAAGGAAACAAAAATACCAGATGTTTGTGTTCTTGTAGCATACGTGAATAAGTCGCGAGTTAGCGCAAGCGAGGAATAGATCGTGCGACCTGGAACACAGCATGTTTGTATGTCGCTTACCATTTCCGGTAGAATGGTAGTTATGCGGTTTGCAAGGATGGCTGTCAATATCTTATAATCTGAGTTAAGTAGGGATATGGGCCTCCACGCTGTTGGATCGGACGGCTCTCCCTCGCTTTTAAGCAAGTGTATAACTCTGCTCTCTCGAAACGTATTCGGTCTGATTCCGTCAGCAAGAAGCCCATTTAGCATTGTCAAAAGGTGGACTTTTATTGTTTCAAGGAAGGTTTTGTAGAAACTCAAAGGTATCCCGTCAAACCGGCGGCGGCGGTTGCGTTCATGTGCTGAAGCACGAAGCGTACTTCATCCGCCGTCACAGGACTGCACAAACCATCGCGAAGCTCCACCGGAACGCGGGAAATTCCCGCGCGAAACTCATTGACTATAGTGCCATGGTTCACGTCGCTCGAGTTCTCCGCCCTGAAAAAAGTCGAAAAAAAAATGGCAGCATATCCACGGAGTGAATGATGGAGAGTGGGGCGAAGAATTCGTCCGTCCATTCGTTCTTGCTTTCGTCCGTCCATACGTCCGTCAGTGTGACCATCCATGCGTCCATCAGCCCGTCCGTGCGTGCGTCTGTTTGTGCGTCCGTCCCTGCGTTCGTCCATGCAGCCGCCCCTGCGTCTGTTCATGCGTCCATCCATGCATCTGTCTATATGTCCGTTCGTCCATCTATTCAACACTCCAAGTACCACCATCTCACATCTTTTCATCATATATTCCCCATATAGAAGCACCGCCTTCCAGCGGACATTCCAAGGACTAAACGAGAGGTGGCACACGCACACTTTCTTACGGCTTGCGCTTCGGGTCCACTTCCCACCTTTAACCACCTCGAGTTCATGGTATATACTAGTTCACTGTATTCATGGCACTGCGGCCGAACGCTCGCTAAAACTTTCGAAAACCAAGGAGGTTACGCCCAGCAAGTATGACGTAGCAAACTTTTTCAGTCAGATAGTGCTCAATGTACATGCCAATGGCTGCTAATGGGAAATGAGACGCGGAGAATTCGGCTTTTACTTTCTTACGGCTTGCGCTTCGTATCTACTTCCCATTTTTAACCACCTCGAGTTCATTCATGGTATATACAAGTTCATTGTATTCATGGCACTGCGGCTCAACGCTCGCTAAACCTTTCTAAAGCTAAGGAGGTTACACCCAGCGAGTATAGCGTAGCAACCCTTTCTTGTCAGATAGTGCTCAATGTGCATGCTAATGGCTGCTACTGGTGATCGCAGCCTGCGCGTTAACTGAAAGCCGAATGCTCCTGTCTCTCATTCCCCATTAGCAGCCATTGACATGTACATTGAGCACTATTTTTTATTGTGCAACAATGCGCAGAAGTCTCTCACCGGCAACACCATGGAGGTCAAAATGTTACACTTGTTACGTGCTACGGGGGACACCGCTATAAGGAGCTTCGCCCCTAAAATGTGTTTCGAAGACTCTCATTACGTCTCCTGCTCGTGCAGACTGTTCACCGTTCGGCAACTGAACGAAAGGAACATTCATTTGTTCACCCAAGGAGTCGTTGCGGACGCTTCGAAGAACAGCCGGATCAGAAACCGGTCGTCCGATGATGAAAGACTGTGCAGCCGTGCGCGAACTAAAACGTAGCAAACGTTCGTACTGCGCCTTTAACATATCGAGATAGTCGTGCATTGCGAACGTTCAGCGCCTCGCCTCTTCGTACAATGCGCGCTTTTCGTAGCGTGTCGTTTATCTCTGTCGTCAGGCGCGCTTTCCTTCGCACCCCGCTTTGATAAGCCCGGCGTGCCAACTGTGTTTCAATGCGTCCCAGTTACGGGGCACGGGCGGCCTATCGCACACTTGCTCTAGTGCATTGCGCAGTAATGCTACGCTTTCCGGGTCCTGCTTGAGTATGGTGTCCATTTTTCAATGGTTTCTAAAGGTAGTGGATTATTCAAAAGAAAGTTTTACAGATACTGGAAAGTGGTCTGTAATGCATGGAGTGTCCAGTGGAAAATGTAGGACGAAGGATATGTGTGGCTAGCACTTCAGGAAAATAGTAGTGGTGTAGCCGGGCCAGGTTGGGGCCCCGTTGCCAGGTTGCAATGAAGTCCTTCCCGTGAGTGTCGACCCACGCATCCCTGAGCTTGAAATTGCAGATGAGTTGTCGCAATGCGCTAACTCCGCTATATTGTCTGCTTTGTCTGCGCCCGCGCGCATCTCTGTCGGTGTTCTCAACACATTTAAAATCCCCTACTAAGAAAGTGGGGTAGCTGTCAAACATAAATGAGTCGAGTGAATTGAAGAAATTGGCCGTGTCCCCATGTTGAGCTGGGGCATATATTGCGAGCGCCCTTACTCATCTGCTTTCAAGGTCAAAGTTTACTGCTAGTGTGCGGCCGTCAAAACCGTAAACACAGTGTGCTCCCCGACGTAACGCTGGTGTTAAAAACAAACAACTCCGTCTCCGCACATGTTTGAATCAGTCAGCGAAAAAAAGACTTTGACTTCAAAATGTGAACAAAAGGATTGCACATCAAAAAGGGTTCTAAAATTACATTCCTCTAGGAAGAGGATGTCGACATGACGTGACTTTGCGAAGTGCATGACTTCTCTCTGCTTATCTTGGCGTATGAAACCCCTGATGTTTAAGGAGAGAGAATGCACTGTAGCCATTTTGAAAAAGGGAGAGTGCGCGCAAACTTCAGAGAAACCCCTTGCAGAGGGTGGAGTGAGCGCTCAATGAGTGAACATGACTAAAAATAGAAATGCTCTGACGTCGTCAGAGCATTAGCGAGTTTTTGGGGCTTACTACCGTCCGTAGAGCCCTCAGAGTCCGTGGTCGGTGGGTAGGCACGTTTCATGGCTGGACGGTCTACTTCCATGGCGCTGGCACCGACACTCGCACCAGCGGCCGCACCTGTAATCTGGTAAATAGGGTTAGACAGGCTTACTTTGCGGGTCTGAGCAGAGTATTTTCCGGCGCGGGCGCTCGGCGTTGTCAGTGGCATAATCACCGTTGTGGTCTATTCTGGGCCGATGACCGGAGCGTCTGCACGTCCCGTTGTTCGGGTGCCGCGTCCCATCGAAGCTCTCGGAGCTGCTGGTGGTGCCGACTGTGTCGGAGCTGTAGCCCTCGTGGTCTCTGCTAAGTACGGGCACTCGGGCTTCGGCTTTGGATGAGCTGTGGTCTTCAAAGGCGTCCGGCGAAAAGTCGCTGGTCTCGGACGGGGCGTGAAGGGTTGACGAGGCTTTCTCAGACAGGGGGCAGGTCTCCTGCGTCTTGTGGTTCAGCATGGGCGTCAGTATCGCTTGTGTCAGTGTCGCTCTCAGGCTCGAGTGCCAGATAATCCTCTTGCAATGCGGGCGTGAGGTCGGTACACACTTGTGCTTCGGATGTCGCTGCTGCAGCCGCTGCGAAGGACTTCGGACATACGCAGTCAGCTGTTGCATGACTACCTGAGCACTTGCGGCACGGTTCTGCGCATCCCTCAAAAAGACTATCATCCCCACTTTTCAATGACACCTGGTGGTAACGCGTCGTCGGAATCGTTACCTAATATAAATGAAAATAGGGTGAGCAACAAAAATCATTTTCACTGTAGAAGCCTCCGTCGTACTGGAAGTATGGAGAGTTCATTAAACTTGACAAAGTGAAATTCACTGTGCTTTTAGACGAAGTGATATTCAAGGTTTCTATGAAGAGATATTGGACATACTGTGTTTTTTACGCCTCAATGAATATGAGCAAGGTAGTAAAAGTACGAGTGGAAATATCTTTTTTTCTTTTCAAAGTAGACACATAATATTTCGCGGCTATGTACACTACGATACACCTATTTTCCATGCAAAGTGGCTTTGTGCCTTGACAAAAACTTGATGAATTGATGTTGTGTGAATGCGCAGTTTATGGCTGTACTTTGTCACGCAATACCAATCAACCGACAAAACTATAGAAGCTTATACTCTCACCTTCTATATAATGAAGAAGCTGCCCCCTTTCTAGGAATTTATGAAGATAAATTTCTTTTTATCTTCATCGGGGAACCTACAAGACGGCAATAATTTTAGTTAATTATTCTGCTGGCCAGTTCCGTAGACACTCGTTTTTTTTTCTTTTAGACGCTAATTACCAGCGGGTATTGCATAGTAGTAAATGCATAATGTGTCGTTTATCTACTTGTGCAAACTAACTTGACCACCCAGTCCTTCAAAAAATATTTTCAATTAATATTAAACCTCACAGGCGGTTTCCTTTTTTTTTTTTTGTGGTAGACCTATCTATGAAAAGTAAAAGTAAGTTGTTTTATGCTAGTTCCACCGCTCACCAAATATGGCGCAAATCAACCTAATAAAGTAAAGCCCCTTTAACTTCGCAAATACCGACCCTCTCCTCCTCCGCTCGCGTTTCCTCTCGATCTCTTTCCCTTCGCTCTCACATTTCCAATGTGGCACCACCTGCCTTGCTCCTACATAACAGACGCCCTTTCGAGAAGATTGCGCTTGCTCGGCACAGAGCGAACTGAGAGCGTTCGCGCCAGCCGTATTACTGATCGTAAAATTATCTGAATGAGTAGCTTTACCCTATATCACCTCTGTTTAGTGCCACGTGCCACACGTACTTCTGATGAGGCCTTTTCGAGTCACTCTGTGTCGCAGTTACCAGATATTAAGTTTGTTCGCACTACCCTTTAGTATATATGTATGTTCCTAAACATAACTATATGATCGTTAGTGAGAAACATCGTTTTTGTTTTTGGCCCACAGTTGAGCACGTCTCTGAATAACGTTTACACGGTAACTAACATCGCTAAAACGTTCATGAGCGGCTGCTCTTGCTAATACTTTTGTTAGCTGGCGCGATAGCGTCCGAAAGAGCAGTGTGACTGTCTTTCGTTACTCAGCGATTGGGTTGTGCAAGCTTCTCCGTATATAGGGTACACAATATCTACAGAGAAAGCATTCACTGTGAGTGTCATGCAGTGAAAGCAATAACTCGCGTTGACTGACGTTCTCGACGCGCGATGGCGATGTCGCTGACGGCCAATTTTAGCGTTTGGTAAGGCACGTAATGCCTTAATAATCTGTCAGAAGGCGTACAACTGATACATTCGAACAGTCATTGTTCTTTTATGAAGAGGTTATACGCACCGATCATATTTCGGAAGTGTGCCTTGTGGACATATCTCCCAGACGAATTATATCGCCCAAAGAATGAGCTAGTGTAAGAATGAACTAGCCTGCCACCTCATGTGATTACTTTGCGAGAGCTCCACTCGCGGATATAAAGCTACACACGAAACAGCAAATGAACTATTGCGCGAAATGACACGTGTGTGTGAGGTTCCCAAACGATGCATGCACCCAACGACTCGAAGGCATGCAGGCTTTGCATAGCTGCCCTCGCATCGCGGGTCGCCCGGCTGATCGGCCAATGTAAAAGCCACCGAAGGAAATTGGCTCTAAAATATGCGAGCACGCAAAAAAAAGCAATGGCGAGTACCGATGCTAATTTGAAATGGCGCACTCCAGATCTGTTTATTCAAAACAGCAACGTAAAGTCTGTGATATTTCGCAATCACAATTACGAGCGTCTTCTCGCGTACAGTTCAAGCGCACTCAAACTAGTCGACATATAACGACAAGAAGAACACGTTTGTATTGTTCACACACCAAAAAAAAAATGCCCACACAGAAACGTTAATGAATCCTCAATGAGAAATCGCGACATCCTGCACAAGTACTGCTACATGTCTACGGCATTAGAACAGGCACTGAATTTAGCGAAACCCCCACCACACACACAATGAGAGAAGAGCAATTTATTTCACAAAGTATATTTAGAATTGCTGCCCTGAAGTTCACACTTCTGATTCTATGTAACCCTGTCTTTTGTCGCCACACGCTGCGCTTAACGAGTGGTACTATGAAGCAATTTCGGCCGTCACCAGACTTGTCCCGGCAGCGCAAGGTGAAAAAACCGCCCACGGCAACGAACAGCGACGTCAGTCTTGGATGAAAACTATTTCACAGCACAGCGCGCACGAAGGGACAAGTTCGTATAGGTCAAAAAAGATGCGCTGTGCCCCAAGGAGCCCGCGCCTCCAGAGCAAGGATGACAATAGCAAGCGACTGTAAACTTCCTATACTGCCCAGATATACTTTCTAGTGTGCCCAATGCAGACTTTTTCCAACGGGAAATGCTGGCACCAAGGAGGTTACAAAAAGTTGGTCCCGTATCTCCATGTTAATCTGCAAATGTCGTCGAAAGACGATAGTCTTTCGTGTGGAGAGAGTGAGAAAAAACATATATTTGATGTTCTGAGCAAAAAAAAAAAATTGGTGAACGGTATTCTAGCGGTTGTGACAGAAACATTTTATAACAGAAATTGTACCAGAGATTTGCGGCATATTGCATGATTCAGTGGCAAGAACCTATTCCGGCATGCCAATGAATTTGGCCGCTTCTCGAGCGCGCCACACCGAGGAGCCTTGAGCATCCAATGTCTAGCAGCGAGCAGGTTCTCCTCCCAAGCCTCTCTAGTTGGGATGGGGAAAGGGAGGAAAAAGGAAGAAGGTTAGTAGGGCACGAAGCAACGCTGTGGTAGGTGTCGGCCAAGACCTGACAGGTCGAGCAGGTTCCACTGATCTCCGGCAAAAAATGCCTGGCGACCGCCGAACTGAGATAGGTGTTCTTCTGGAGGCGGCATAGTATTCGCTCGACCGCTTTCTCTATGCCAGTTGCAGGGTCCGGGTACAGGTATTCTGGAGCCACTGCGTTAGAGTGCCTCGAGCGTGCACCGGAAGCGAACGAGTGAATCAAGTCACGTCACACTTGAGACATAAGCGCTATCTGGCAGTTTTCTTGGAAAACGAAGCGCGTGGCTCTGAGACAGCGTGCGCGCCAGTCTCAGAGGTGATAAGGTGTAGAACGCAAGGCGACGGGTAGGTGCCACCACCGTGTCGTCCAAGCAAAGCGTTGGAAACACTCGCCTTTTCGTGCAAGCGTTGCATCTTCAGCGCAGCGTGATAAGGACTACGATCCTTAGAATTACTTAAAAATGCCTTTTAAGTGCGAAGCATTTCTTAGCGAACTTAAGCGACTTTCAGCTTATCTATCTATCTATCTATCTATCTATCTATCTATCTATCTATCTATCTATCTATCTATCTAGTCGCCTACGACATTTAGCTCTCGTCGCCGTTTAGATAATGGTATCAATACCAAACTTCGTATGGCATAACATGACTGTATGGAGAGCATGTTTGTCTAGTCATAACATGAAAATCAATGCATGAATGATATGAATGTCATGATACACATTTAATGGACCTGCAGCTCTTGTAGTGATTTCGTTCACATGGCGTGTTACAAAACTGGCATGGTACGACATCATTTCGCGCTGAACCCAAGCGATCCACCTTAACATGAAAATCATGACATGCGTGTCATGTAACACATGACTACATGCCATGCTCATGATGCACTCGCGGCGGTTTTGCTAGCGTCACATATACCAGTTTGATATAACGGTACGTGAGTGAAAGACGAAGGTATGTGTCAGATTCAAACATGATAATCATGGGATGCGTGTCATGTACCAACAGGACTACATGCTACGCTTATGATGCGCTCGTGGCCGTTTCGTTAGCTCCATATATACCAAATTCGGTATTACGTAAGGCGCATGGACGACATAGGTTAATGACACATCCAAACATGATAATCACGACGTGCGTGTCATGTGAAAATATGACTGTATGCCACATTCATGATGCGCTCACGGCAATTTTCCCTAGCTTCACATATATGTCATATTTATATCACGTGACGTCAAAGGATGACTAAGTTATGTGAATGGTGCAAACATGATAATCCCGAGATGCGTGTCATGTAAGAACATGACTACATTCCACGCTAATGACGCACTCGCGACCGTTTCGCTAGCTTCATATGTACCAAACTCGGTGTTACGCGACGCGAAAAGACGACATAAGTAAATAACACATCCGAGCATGATAATCACGTTATGCGCGTCATGTAACAACATGACTACATGCCCCACTCTTGATGCGCTCGCGGCCGTTTCGCTAGCTTCACATATGCCAAATTTGGTATATCGTGACGCCAATGGATGACGAAGGCATGAGACTGGTTCAAACATAATAATCATGAGATGCATATTATGTGAAAACATCACTACGTGCTAACGTCAAGACGACAATACCTTTCGATGCGACGTGGTGTTTGTGCTCGCCGGCATTCAATTCATCGCGTCACGCCAGCGTTGCCACGCCAGGCAACAGTCCTGCCAAATAGTCGAAGGCGCGCGACACGCTGCGTTGCTGTGACGCATGCGCGTTTCAGCGCGTCAGGCGTCCCTCTGTCACAAAAAGAAGGAGACACAGTGTTGTGTGGGTAACGCATCGGCATAGAGTTAAGTTACTTTCTGGCATCGGTACGAAATGCGGCATGTCGCATGTCGCGCCATTTGCGGTCGGGCCGCGCCGACGGGCACTGGTCGTGCCTGGCCTCAGACTATGCACCTTTTGACAGGAAGGAAAAAAACACCGCCATGTTGGGCTGTGGGCGGGAGTACAAAGGCTAAGGGCGCAGCGTTGTCAGTGCATTTTCGAGGGGACGCGCCAATTTGCACAGCCCAAGGAGGGCTATGGCGGCGCCCAGGGAGGCGTTCATGAAAAGGTGAATAGAGTGCTCGCGTTTCGCTTACGTATCGTACCTGTGCCTAGCGTGCGCACACGTCAACGCTACATTGGAGTATATTGGGCCCTTCATGTTGCGCTCGCGGCCGTTTTGCTAGCTCCACATATACCAAATTTCGTGTTAAGTGACATGAAGGGATGAGGAAGGCAAATGATTGGTGCAAACTTCACGATTAAGAAACCCGTGTCATGAAAGAACATGAACACATACCACGTTCACAGGCTACTCGCGGCCATTTCGCTAGATCCACATGTAGTAAATTTGGCATCACGTGACCTGAAGAGTTGACGAAGGTAAACGACAGATTAAAAAAATAATAAACATCACATGGAAGCCATGTACGGCATCACCGACCTTTACCTGATAACGCTGTGCAGATTTAAAGTGACATATCAACATTTCTCACTCATGCTTTGCATATCATCAATTCGCACTGTACGTGCGATCAACTAATTTTTTTATTTGACAATCGCACAAGCATGAACGCTGAATCTTGAGCAACAATAGTGGGCGCTGCGGATGGGGTCGACCGTTTAGGGCATCGGCTGATGTCGTTCAGAGTACACGATACCATTAAAGGTGGACAAACAGACAAAGGTACACACAGACAAACCAAAATTTTTGCGTCCAAGGTCCCCAAAAATTGATGATTGATTTGTGGGGTTTAACGTCCCAAAACCACCATATGATTATGAGAGACGCCGTAGTGGAGGGCTCCGGAGATTTTGACCACCTGGGGTTCTTTAACGTGCACCCAAATCTGAGTACACGGGCCTACAACATTTCCGCCTCCATCGGAGAAGGTCCCCAAAAAGAGACTATCATCTCAAAAAAAAAAAAAAGAAGTCAGCAGATCCCACGTACCTGGGAATCGACCGTATGCGAAGCATGGGTAAAGAAGGTGACCATGTTGCAATTTTTTTATTGTGCCACACGTCACGAAATGACGCCAAATATATGTACAAATGTTGCACGCAAAGACAAAAGTTGAAGAATTGGAGATTCTCATATAACCAGTTGCTTGGTCTTGCTCAACGACGCCAACTGTAACATGCGTATCAAAACACCAGAAGCTGATATGAAGGGCTGATGCTCGCGATGACGCTGGCCCTGGACGCTGCTGCAAACGTAAACTTCAGCGCATGGCAACTAACCACTATTGACAATAACCTGACGTGACGGCTCCATCAAAGGGTACATATCTAATGTTTATTAAGTTGGGCAGGCAGCACTGCAACTACTATTGACGTTTCACGAAGATTATCATCTATTCAAAATGTAGTTCCGAGACCTGGCGTTGCTCTGTGGTACAATGCTGAATTGCCACTCAGACTGCTTGGGTTCGATTCCAGCTGGGACCCTGACATTTATTCTTTGCATTCCTGGGGTCGGCTCTACCGATGTCGGGTATTTCTTAACGCTCACGCGTTAAAATTCCCTCTGTCTGTGTTCGTCGTTCCTGGGTAGTGTCAATCACCTGTGACATATACCCACATACTAGCGGCACATACCCGCCCAAGGGGATGTTGCACTGTCTGGCGCGAAGTGCTTGACGACGTACATGACGGGATTGTGACATTATTCATGTCTTGACCAGCGCGTCACATTCGTCAAACGATCTTACCCTCCCATGCTAATTTTGGTTCACGCCACGTTAAGGGGGTGACCACGAGAGCACCCAAACATAAGCGGTTAGATAGATAGATAGATAGATAGATAGATAGATAGATAGATAGATAGATAGATAGATAGATAGATAGATAGATAGATAGATAGATAGATAGATAGATAGATAGATAGATAGATAGATAGATAGATAGATAGATAGATAGATAGATAGATAGATAGATAGATAGATAGATAGATAGATAGATAGATAGATAGATAGATAGATAGATAGATAGATAGATAGATAGATAGATAGATAGATAGATAGATAGATAGATAGATAGATAGATAGATAGATAGATAGATAGATAGATAGATAGATAGATAGATAGATAGATAGATAGATAGAGATGGTCAGTGTCACTGAAAATTGCTAAGAAATGCTTCGCATTCAAAACTGCCGAGGATGCCTGCCTTCGGAGGCCACCAGACGGCGACACCATTGGGCATCGTGCTATTCGAGTGGCAGGGCAAATCGAGAACGCGAGCCCCCGCGCTGTGCATGTACTACGGATGCGCGTCTGTTAACGCAGTCGGTTGCGGTGTAGTTGCGGGAAATTTCTGGCGTTGAACAGGTAGCGCATGCTTCCTCAGGTCATTGACTTGTTTTTTCTATGCGAGTTGTTGGCCCTTGTGTCTTTTCACGAAACTCGGATGCTGTCGCAGGAAAGGAGGCATAAAACAGCACCCGTTTTTTTCACCCTCACAAAGAGAGAGTTTGATTATTCAGCGCCCTTGCAGACCCACAACACTTAGCTGCGTGGGAGAACATAAAGCGAAAGGATGGTAACTCTGGGGGCTGTTCTTTTACATGCGGAGCATGTTATACTAGGGGCTATTCATGCGCCATCGCTGTCCGCAGCCTCCCCTCCTCCTCCGCCAGCCATCTGTGCATCCCTTCCTCCTCTCAACACGGTGCGCACTGCGCTCATTTCTCCCCTCCGCGTGTCGCCCAACCTTTAGTTTTTACGTGCGCCAGCTGTAAGCTAACGCGCACATGCGCAGGCCGGGGCCGGCGCTCGCTATAAATAACCGAGTGTCGGGGCGCGCCGCCCTTCGTCGCTTGGTTTGTGCGGTGGCTCCACGTCCGATGTCGCTGGTGAAAATGTATGCTAACAAATCCGCAAACACACTTACTGATGTCCCTTCTAATAGCGTTAGCCAATGTGTTGGTGGAACCCCAAGCAATTCTGAAGACACTTCGTCCGTGGACAAGGCCGCGCTGAGAAGAGCTCGCGATGCGGAACGCAAACGTCAGCGTCGAGCGGAAGATCCCGAGCTCCGAGAACGTGAAGCAGCTGCGAGACGTCAGCGTCGAGCGGAGGATCCCCATCGCTCCACGGTCTCTCACACTGACCATCGACCGCAAGGCCGGCGCTACCTGCAAACGGCGCCAGTTTCCGGTCTTGCAAGCCAGCGCCAAAACCGTACACAAGTCGCAAGGAGCCACCTACTCCTACGTCGTCTACGAATACTCAAAGACGCATCCGCAAAAGCTGGTGTACGTTGCCGTGAGCCATTGCACCGACGTCAACAACCTGTACCTCACCAACGAAGCCGGCGATCACCACTTTCATCACGCGCGCGAAAACGTCGACAAGAACATGGCCGACGAGTTTGAACATTTGGAGAAACACAGGCCGGACACCGTCACCCAATGATACTTTCGCGCGCTCGAAGACGTTGACTCCGAGTCCAACTTCACCCTGGCACTGCTCAACACCAGGTCGCTGGGCACTCACGCGGTTGACGTCGTGCGAGACCCCGTACTCCGCAGAGTGGACGTGCTTTGCTTTACCGAGATGTGGAACGTCACTGAAGACGTCGACGTTGCGAGATACGCTCCAGCCGCATGCATGCACGGGTTCCAACGACTGCGGGCGGCGTGGGAATTTACGTCAAGCGTGACGATGTCGTCTCCGTCGAAGACCTTCACCAGCGGCCCAGCGCTCAACAACGCGCCGACGGCGAGCACTGCATCTCTAGCGTCAGCGGAGTCGACGTCATGACGATGTACCTCACGCTTAACCTATCGTGTGCCGCCGTACGGAGAAGTACGTCGACGAAGCTGTCCAAGAATACTTGAAACAACGACCACAACGACGACCCTTCATGAAAGTTGGCGACTTCAACTTCGACTTCATCAAGGACGATCAGGTGGTCGACTACATGGAGTCGCGGCACTCGCTGAAACGAGCAATGCATTTCGGCAAAAATCATCCGACCACGGTTCGCGGGGCGCGCATCGGCCACGTCTTTGCAAATTTCGACCTTCGACCACTGCAACTAGATCCACTCACCCTTCACTTTACGGACCGTAAAGCCATCTGGTTAAAAAATAACCAAAGCGTCTCATCAATGAACATCGTCTTTCGCAGCATACGTGCGTGCGTGTTCACTCGTGTTCACTCATAACAAACACGCATGTCGCAAATTACAAACCACATTTATCGCAGTTCAACATATATGCTCCTTATACTAACCAGCGTTCCCACTTGGGAAACTGCGGTCATTTTTTTTTTTGCTAACACTATTTTCGTTTCTTTTAGGCAACAAATTCTACGACGCGTTCGCACCAGGTGTCATCGAAAAGTGGGGATGATAGTCTTTCTTAATTAGCCAAATTCAATTTTTTGTCAAGAACAGCGAGCACAGTGCATACGCAAACAATGCGTGTAATGCGCAGTATTCGCGACCGGAGTGGGCCCGCCACGTTAAAGGGCCACTCATTAGGTTCGACAATATTGAGCTGACAAGCGCAATGCGTAGACGAGGCGTTCATGCTCACGTCTGCCGAAATTTGCAACGCTACGCGCCGCGGAAATGGGTCAAATTTCAAGATGAAAGCTGCTCCGCCTCCCCTCTGCTGGCGCACGCGTAGAGAATGAGGGCATGACGTGGGCGTATGAATGGCCCTACGTACACTGCAGTGCAGTGACGTTGGTCCTTTATGTAGACGACTCTGCTCTGACATTGTCAACAATATACCACGTGACACGGCAAAAATTATTTAACCCAACATGCGTAGTTTATGTATTTGTTGCTTGAAGAGATGAATAAAACTTGAAATAAATATTGAGACGCAATAAAAAGTTGTGTGCGTTTTTCTTACATTTTTTTCCCGTGAAATGCTATGAGATGCGGGGCTAATGTGCCAGCGTTTCCTATGCGTTCGGGTTCCCGCGGTCAGGGCATTGAGCAGACGACCGCCGTGGAATGCTCCTACGCATTCGCGCCCTTATTCGCGCACCGCGTCTAAGCCAGCGTTTCCAAACAATCCCGCAGAAACAGGCAGAAGACCACAAAATAACGCTGGTCAACAAAGCAACGCCGCTCGCGTGCACGGGGGCTGGGCTTGTTGGGGCACGTCATGTGGACTGTGATGCCCGAGAGGGAAGGAGAAGAGATTTGCGGCAACTCGGAGGAGCGGCAAGGGTTTGGAGCTCGCCTCCTCTCACCCTCGTTTCGCGCCGCTTCAAAACTCCTGTTTTCTACGCTTGTAATGAACCGATTCGAAAAAATTTTTTTGCAAACCTTTCCTCATCGGACACCCAACAACTTTCACTGTCTAAGTAAAATTGGGTATGGGGTTTGGTGAGTGGCCCTTTAATGTCCATACTACGCTTGCTGAAATTAGGGCATGCCCTTCGGACATTTCGCAGCCTTGTAGTGTTCCATATCGCAGGAAAACAAACAAAGTAGTACGTTATTTTAAAAAAACGTTGGTTCGTGAGTAGTGAATGACAAAGAAAGGAAGAGTAACCACCTAATTGCGTTTGCCTTATCAAAAAGACGTCTTAGCTGAAGTTCCATCCAGGCGCCACGTACGTGGCTTGTTGAGGTGACGCAAAGATAGCTTGAGCTTACACTTCACTTTCTCCGGGAGTCCTGCATTCATGCAGTCTTAATTTTTGGACGGCCTGACCTCATGTGTGGGGCCTAATAAGAAAACGAAAAATAGGCATGTTCTCACAGCTAGTATTGCTGCAAGGAATCGGTTACTCTTAATAGCGTGTCAGCGGTGGCTGCGTTAAATGCATTTTTTTGTTGAAAAAATCATTGCATAACGAAGAAGTGCATGATGATGAGTTGGTCAGTCCACGCTTCCATCCGTGCGTCCGTCCCTGCAGCCGTCCATGCGTCCTTCCATCCATCCACGCGTGCGTCCGTGTTGCACCTGTTTGTCTGTGTATCCGTCCATCTATGTGTCTGTTCATCCACAGGTCCGACTAGTGAACACTAAGTTCCACCATCTCGCATCTTTTCATCATATATCCATCCTATTGAAGTACTGCCACGCGCGGACATTCCAAGGACTAAACGAGCGGTGGCACGGCCAGGCCAGAGGAGCGGCACGTGCGCACTCTTTCATGGCCTGCACTTTGTGTCTACAGGTTTTCCCGCTCAATTTAATCCAAGCGCCAGACAAATTAATCTAGGCGCCAGTCAATTTAATCCAGCCGCCACTGAAATTAATCCAGGTGCCATTCATTTTAATCCAAGTGCCACTGAAATTAATCCAACCGCCAGCCGATTTAATCCGGACGCCAGCGAATTTAATCCTGATGACATTGTGACTTCAAAACGACCCAGAATTTTTGGGAATGCGTGGAGTGAATAGCTTCGGAGTGAATTTAACAGGGAAAAACCATGAATGAGTCACTCGTGACACAATGTGACTCGCGCGACATTATCTCGCCTATCACCCGCGTAAGCACTATTCACACCTTCGACATGCAAAGGAAACGCCGTCCACACAGTTATAACTTGATACTTATTAACCAGGCCGATGATCTCATCACGAGTGACTTAGGTGACGACCTCACGCATATCACCCACGCATGCACTGTTTCAACCTCCCGTCATGCATATCAAATGAAACGTCTTTGAAAGGGCGGGATCTTGATACCTAAAACTCGGCCAAGCCACCCGATCGCCAGTGACTCAGGGGACGCCATCACCCATATCACCCGCACACGTAATTTACTCGCCTACCGACATGCATACCAAACGAAACGTCTTTGAGAGAGCGATAACGTGTTACCTATGACTCGGCCAACTGACTTGATCACTTGTGATTTAGGTGACGTCATCACGCCTATCACCCACGCACGCAATGTCTAACCTACCATCATGTATACCAAACGAAACGTCTTCGAGAGGCTAATAAATTGAACGCTGTCAATCGGCAGAGTGACGTGATCACTAGTGACTCGTGTGACGTCTTCGCGTTTGACACCCACGCACGCAGCGTCTAACCTGAGTTCATACATATCAAATGAAACGTGTTTCAGAGAGTAATAACTTGAACGCTGTCACAAGGCCCAGTGACGTCATCACTAGTGACTGGCGTGACGTCATCTAGCCTAAGACTCACGCAAGCACTCTATAATGTGCCTTCATGCATATCAAACAAAACGTCTTGGAAAGGGTAATAACTTGAATGCTGGCACTAGGCCGCGTGACGTCATCACTAGTGACTGGCGGGACGTCATCACGCCTATCACACGCGCACGCAGTGTCCAAACCTGTCTTCATGCATATCAAACGAAATGTCTTTGAGAGAGTAATAACTTGAACGCTGTCACAAGGCCCAGTGACGTCATCACTAGTGACTAGCGTGACGTCATCATGCCTATCACACACGCACGCAGTGTCCAAACCTGTCTTCCTGCATATTTTTATTTATTTATTTACAATACTGCCAGTCTCTTACGAGACCAAAGCAGGAGGGCATGAGTATCAAAATACAATGAATGCTAAGTACTTTCTTACAGGCGGCATACAGAACTGTAGTTATTTTAAAATTAGTAATAATAATCCTAGTTACATAGAAACATTAGACATAGGTATTTATGCACTCCAAATATTCACACTTCGGAAGCAGCAAACTAAATCTTTGCTGCATAAAAAAAAAATCAATACAGTTTTATACAGAGAAGGCATTGTGTAAACTTATACATCCAAATAAATACTACTGGAAAACATTATTGGAGGTCATGGTTGAAGAAAGCCGTTGTCTCAAAGTATACTCTCAATTTTTGAAGTGAATTCTGCCAGTGATGTTACGTTAGTAATGGAGGGATCTAACCTATTCCATTCGCTGATTGACAGGGGGAAAAAGGATTGCTTGAAACAGTCGTTGTTGGAAGAGTATTCTTTGATAGTGTATGCATGTTTATGTCGTAGTGTTCGTGATTCTGCCAAAGATATGTACCTGGATGCATCGATCCGGCTGTGGTTATGCAGAATGTGGTGTAAAAATTTGAGACGCGCGATTTTTGCTCTTGTTGCAAGAGTGGGTAGACCGGAGGTTTCTAAAAGGTGTGTGGGTGAGTCGGTGCGTTTGTACTTATTATGTATAAACCTAATGGCCTTCCTTTGAACCCGTTCAACTTTTGCTATATTAGTAACACCTTGCGGGAACCACACAGTGTTAGCGTACTCCAAGATTGGTCGCACGAATGTGGTGTAAGTTAGGAGCCTAGTATCTGTCGGCGCGAAGGGTAAACGCCTTCGTAGAAAAAACAGTTTACGCAAAGCCGATGCTGTAACATTGTTAATGTGCGCATCCCATCTCAATTCGGAAGTCAAGGTGACGCCAAGATACTTCTGCTGCGTAACTCTTTGTAAAGGTACGCCGTTAATTGTATAGGTAAAGTCGGAGGGTTCTTTTTTCCTAGTTACCGTCATGCAAACTGTTTTTGTTAGGTTAATTAACATTTGCCACTGCTCACACCAGTGAGCAATCTTACTCAATGAATTATTTAAAGATAAATGATCATCCGAACTGTTAATTGCTCTATAAATAATGCAGTCGTCTGCGAAAAGTTTAATTTTGCAGTCTATGTTATCAGTGATGTCATTTATGTAAATTAGAAATAATAATGGCCCTAGGACGGAGCCTTGGGGAACACCTGACTTAACTGGGGCTGTCCACGACGATACTCCTTCGAAAACCACGAACTGTGACCGGTTTATAAGAAAGTCTCTTACCCAGTTCGTAATTTCCCCATCCCCAATAATGTTCTGCAATTTCGAAATCAGTTTAGTATGACACACTCGATCGAACGCTTTTGCTAAATCAAGTAGAATTACGTCAGTTTGGCCACGGTTGTTTATACTGAGTGCAAGGTCGTGGACAACCTCGGTAAGCTGCGTGATTGTTGATAAACCTTTCCGGAAGCCATGTTGATGGGGGGACAGGAGATTGTTGTTTTCTAGAAAAATAGTTAAATGCTTAGCGATTATATGCTCTAGTATCTTACATGACGTACTGGTGAGGGATATAGGTCTAAAATTGGAAGGAACAGCAGTATCTCCGGTTTTGTGTATGGGTATCACCTTTGCTACTTTCCATTCTGATGGCAGTTTTGCTGTTTCTATTGATTTGCGATAAATTATGCCGAGGTATTTACTACACGGTTCTGCGTATCGAAAAAGAAATTCATTTGCAATATCATCGGGGCCACTGGCTTTCTTCGTGTCTAGATTCAAAAGTAGGTTAAGAATCCCGGGGTCGCTTATAACTAATGGTTCAATGGGAATTCGAGCTGTGGGCAAGGCCGCAGGAGTGGTGCCATTGTCATCAGTAAAGACAGATTGAAAATAATCGTTGAAAATATTGGCCTGGTTTGTTTTATCGCTATCGCTTAAACACGTCTTTGTTTCAGCGGCAGAGCGAAAATGTTTCCAGAATCGTTGAGGGTTGTTTTTTATGTAACACGGAAGCGTTGTAGTAAAATATTGCCTTTTGGCGAAGCTAGCTTTTTGTTTGAAGTCTGTAATAGCACGTGCTAGGTTAGATACGGTTACTGGATTCTTGCCTTTCTTTTTGATTGCTTGGCGTAGCCTCTTAACTTTTCGCTTTGCGTGTAAAACTTCGCGGGTTATCCAAGGATTATGTTTTTTTTGCCTTTTTGTTTTCAGTGGGACAAAGTGGGTAACGCAGAACACAACGATAGTCTTGAAACACGACCATAGATGATTTACATCAGTCGTTGGATGTATAGCAAGGTTTGAAAAGTTTTCAAATTCGTGAGCTAAGTAAGTTACAATGCTGGCATCATCACCTTTAGGAAAATTTCGTACAGTAGTTACTGATGAACGTGGTGTTATGTCATATCCAAGTTGGAGCTGACAGATTGGTATGCGGTGATCTGATATCCCCGGAATCACATTGACGACTGATTTATTTAACGGGAACTGGCCACTAATCAATATAAGGTCGAGTACGCTTTTTGCTTGATCTTTTATACGCGTTGGCGCAAGCACGACTTGTTGTAGATTGAAATTTAAAATTAAATCCATAAGTGTCTCCGATGACTGTGACGTGTACTGCATGTTGTTCCAATTTATGTCGGGAAGGTTAAAATCACCCATGATGATTAGTCGAGAGTTATGGGCATGAGTTTGAAGATAATCTTGGATCGCTATAATACATTTGTTGTCTGATGAGGGGCTTCTGTAAACGCACCCGGTTACTATGCTAATTCCATCACAATGAATTTTACAGAATACCGCCTCTGCTCCTATAACTTCGGGAAGCACGGCAAAAGGAATCGATTTGCTTATCAACAGGGCCACACCCCCACCACGTGTGGGACGATCTTTCCGGATTACAGCGTACTCTGGGGGAGTGAATTCGTCGTTTAAGATATCAGGCGTCAACCATGTTTCCGTGATGGCGACTATGTGTGGCTCTTGATCAAGCAGTAGTTGTTCAAGGCTTGCCGATTTATTTAGTATACTGCGGGCGTTTACGGTTAGTAACATTATTTCTTTGATTGGGCGTGTTGTCGGGTCTTCGGGCGGTTTACTATGTCGTTTTTTTCTACTGGAACCCTTTCACCCTTTTCGTCGTCCCAGACAAAAGCGACATCGTTAATATAAAGCTTGGTGTATGCTAGTGCGACTTTGTCTTTTTTTTCCCGATTAGTTTTGGCGCTGTCCCAAAGCTTTTTCCTTGTCTCACGGGTTTTGCGAGCGAAATCCTCCCCTATAGAGAGGCCAGTATTTTTGAGCTTGAAGCAATTCTTCAAAACACTCCCTTTCTGTCTCGAGTCAAGAAGCTTCAGAATCACTGGTCGTGTCTTGTTTAGCGCATATCTGCCTAATCTATGAATTCTTTCAATTTGAACCGGCTCCAGCCCAAGAACACTTTCTATTATACCTTTGTTAACTGCTTGCTCCAGTTTATCGCTTGTTTCGTCTTTCATTTCTTCTAGGCCATAAATAATTAAGTTTGACCGACGGCTGCGGTTCTCAAGCTCCTCAACTCTTTGCTCAAGCGTTTTAATTGTGCTATTCATGGCAAAAATCTGGTCGTTGCAGGCTTTAAGTTTTTCTTCTAGTGCGCCTAGAGCGTCCAGTTTATTTTCAATACCCGCTAGTCTCTGTTCCTTAATTTCCTTAATATCTGCGGAAATTACATTCAGTTGCTTCATGATTTGAGAGAGCTCAGGTCCGGGATTGGTCTCTACATCACCGCCGAGCAACAACAGTTTTCTCACGAACAATGAGCATTCAAACAACAGATCACACAGCCGGGGGCACGGCAGCACCAACAGGCATCGGTCACTAGAGCGGATACATTTACCGAAACGTTTCCTTACCTGCACAAGGAATACGAAGTGGTTAGGGATCCGCATGGCCAAGGTGCCGCCGTGCCCTATGGCCGCCGCGCTCCTGGGTGACGAACTTATAGGCTGATCCGCGAGGGGCGACCACGGGTGAGCGCATGCGCCGGAATCCGTGAGTGTTGACGAGTACTGATGGCGTTGATAATCCAGGGCGATCCTTGCAACTGTCTCTGGCACGTGGCTGTTCGTCGCTTTCCGAGTGGCGCTAACCAAAAATGGCTTTCCGGTAGCGCTGGTGCAAGGTGGGAACAGCAGGCCGAGTAGAAACTGCACAAGGAATACGAAGTGGTTAGGGATCCGCATGGCCAAGGTGCCGCCGTGCCCTATCAAACGAAACGTCTTAAAGAGAGTGATAACTTGAACGCTGTCACAAGGCCCTCTGACGTCATCACTAGTGACTGGCGTGACGTCATCACGCCTGTCACCCACGCAAGCACTCTGTAGCCTGCCTTCATGTATATCAAACGAAACGTCTTAGAGAGAGTAATAACTTGAACGCTCTCACTAGGCCCAGTGACGTCATCACTAGTGACTGGCGTGACGTCATCACGCCTGACACCCACGCACACGGTGTCCTAACCTGTCTTCATGCATATCAAACGAAATGTCTTTGAGAGAGCAATAACTTGAACGCTGTCACTAGGCCCAGTGACGTCATCACTAGTGACTGGCGTGACGTCATCATGTCTGACACCCACGCAAGCACTCTGTAACCTGCCTTCATGTATATCAAGCGAAACGTCTTAGAGAGAGTAATAACTTGAACGCTCTCACTTGTCCTTGCGACGTGAATACTAGTGACTCATGTGACGTCATCACGTCTATCACACACGCACGCGCTGTCCTAACCTGTTTTCATGCATATCGAACGAAACGTCTGTGAGAGAACAATAATGTTATACTTATGACTCGGTCAACCGACTTGATCACTATTGATTCACGTGACGTCATCACGACTAACAGTCATGCAAGCACTCTCTAACGTGCTTTCATGAATATCAAACGAACGTCATTGAGAGAACATTAACTTGAAGGCCGTTGCAGGCAGCGTCTGCTAGTAAAAAACTAACTTCTCGCGCTGCACAGCCGTTCACCAGCTAACCGGTATACGTAGGCACCAGATCGCGCGTTTCGAATTCAGTCAAAGGCGTCTTTACATGGCTTTTGTTTGACGTGACGCTTTTCTTGACTCGTGTAGATGCGATGGAAGCAACAGTACCTTCAAGCAGCAGTGTGGTACAACCCAACAACAGTGTCACATCGCTCGTTGAGGGCAGCGCTTCTCCTTCATTCAATAAATAGAAATAATGAAGTCGAAATGACAATTAAGCATTTTACAAACCATACTCAATTACGCAACATTCAACCGATACCCTCACCTCCCTGCGACACGTTTACTCCAGCTCGTCGTGTGGGTACATGTACGCGTCTTTTTTGTTGCTTCTCGTGTTTCGTAGAATGCCTTGAAAATGCGGGCAGCCAGGCCGCAATACTGTGAACGGACAGGCGTTCTACACTAAACAGGCACGCTTATTCCAAGCACACTAACCTAAAAGAAACGGCGTGGCGTAGAATGTAGAAAGGAAGGCACGAGTCAGCCACAGCATTGAATGGCGCATCAGCAAATGGCCAGTTGCAAATAGCAATAATATGTATCTCAAGTATGGGGACTGCCCTCTATTACAACGGATTTGTTTCACAGGATAACCAGATGAAATAATTGTTGAGCCGAAGGAGTGGTAGACAAATCTTTTTGTAGCAAGCTTTGGAGCAGACACACCGTGCGTCTTATGCTTGATTAAGGATTTACAGTGTTATGATTATAGCCGAAATATATGCAAACGCCTGTTTCGTTTCTTGTGCTCATATCGTGTCATTTTGACACGTGAGCACAAATTAGAGGGAGAGGAGAGCTTTTATAGTGCTTTTATAGTGCCTATATATACCTATTTCGTGCGTTGTAGCCTCAATTCGTATAGGTGCCTGTAAATGTCTGTTTTCAAAATCGATGCCTATATAAACGGTATTTAACCTGAAATTTTGCTTTCAAGTACCACTGAGCCCGGTATTCATGTTACCGGGCAAAATATAGGTTTCGGGACACTGTGTGGTGCAAACTACTCTTTATTTCACGAGTTACGTTTAGAACTGTCAAATTCAGAAGGCATTTTAGCCAAGAGGGAGGTAGACTAGCCTCTACACATGTATACCATCCATGTCACGTCGTCTGCTCAGCCTCTTTCCAGTGTGCGCTCAGATGCGTAGGGAGCAGGAGGTGCCTCTGTGCAGCGGCAGGAAGATGAAGAATGAATGCGAAACTGTGGAGAGTCATCAGGGGAAGTAAGGAAGTAGAGTGATGATAAAAAAAGCAATATGTAGTTTTTGTTTTTTGTTTGTCATTTACATGTGGTGCTTCACTGGGTCACCTGAAAATATTTATTTAGGCAGTGGAAAATGTTGCCTGCCCAATGAAAAGGTTTGTGTCACTAGAAATTTTAATTTGATCATTAGAAGCGGCAAAAAAAAAAATAAAAAAAAAAAAAAACGCCAGGTGGCGCAGAACAGAGCAGTCCGGGGTCTTTGGGCTCCCGCTTCAGCAAATGATTTTTGTGGTTTTTCGTGTGCTGTGCCTCAAGATCTTGCTACGAGTCGACTCATAAGCTGCCAAGGTTCACGTCGGTAGCGGACTTTCACCGGTAGGTTCATTTTTGAGCATTTTTCGGACTTTTACGCCACCGACCACGCCTCGCGTGCTTACCAAACGCCGAGTTGGCGTCTGCCGGGCAGGACGCGCCCTTCCTTGGACGCGCCCTTCGTTCCACCTGCTGAGCCAATATGCTGGACGGTGCTGCTGTTATTATGGACGGTGATGAACTCCCTCCGGAAGAGTTTGGAGAGGAACACGGCTGGCGTTCCGCCGCGGTGAAGAAAAGCTCGAGGCGCACGAACGCCAGTGCTACAGAGCGTGCCACGGCATGCGGCGAGAATGCCAGGGGCAATTTCAGTGCTACAAGAAAAGCTCTACACTTGAAGAATCAAGTTATCAAATCATCGAGAATGCCTCGACTGCCTAGCGAGCACTGGAAGATTATCGTCCGTCCAAGGGGTGGCTTGGATGTTGAGAAGGCGGGCTCAGCTAGACTTGGCCGGGCAATCGCAGAGGCGGCTGGAATTGTACCCACGCTCATCAGTCAGGACATTGTCTGCCCGAATGCAACGCAAAATATCATAGTTATTAGCACGGCGTCCCGTGCGAACGCTGACTCTTACCTCAGGATGAGCTGCCTTACATTGGGAATGAAGAAGTATGACATCAACACTTACGAGGCTGCCCCGCATGAGACCTGCAAGGGGGTCATCCGTAAGATTGACGCATCGGAGAGCCAGACGGAGCTGGAGAGGAGCATCCTTACTGAAAGAAACCCCACGGCTCTGGGAGTCAGACGTATTAAGAACACTGAGACGGTGGTTATTGTCTTCGATGGCTACAAAGTTCCCAACTTCATTTATTTCGGCACAGCGCTGGTCAGATGCTCGCTTTACCATCGGCAGCATGACTGCTGCTATGCCTGTGGCAGACTCGGGCACAGGGCGGACGTCTGTCCGACACCGGACGAAGCTGTGTGCAAGAGGTGCGGAATCAACAACCCTGATGAGAACCATCAATGTTCCCCGACCTGTGGATTCTGTGGCGGCCCACACGCCACGACGGATAAAAGTTGCCAGCAAAGGTTTCAGCTTCCATTTATTGTGCGAAGGCGGCGAAGAGAGCGCCGTGCGGAATCAGAGCGTCGTAGTCAGCAAACGGTACCTGCTAACGCCGACGAGGGTGTGAGCCAGCCTGCACACCGCAACTCCAGTTCAAACAGTCGTTCTGCTGCAACTGGGGTGGACAGCCGTGACTCATCGCAACAGGCAAGCAGTCGGTCCAGATCCAGATCTCGGTCCAGAAGTCGCTCCCAAGGTCAGCGAAAGGGAACTTCGTCTAAAGGCCGAGCCAAGTCCCGGTCCAGAGATCGTCGTCGGTCCCAATCCAGAGGCCCATCGCACTCGAGGAGCCAGTCCAGGGACCCGCATGGCACAGTCCGTTTCCAAAGCCCACCCCAACCGGAGATGCAGGGTGGCTCCTGGGCTGACCGGGTGCGCAGCGGAGGAGGTGAAAAGGTAACGGGAGGCACTGCGCCAGAGCATGGTCTAGCGGAGCTAAATCAGCTTAGGAAGGAGAATGCCGAAATGCGCAGCATTATTGAGTCGCTGAGAGCCGAAATGGCTGAGCTTAGACGTGTCAGTACATCTCAAGCTACTCTGGCATCTGCTTCTCCGTGTGTAGGTTCTCCCTCTCCTCAACCCATGGAGGTTCCCATGGTCGTGGAAGCGGGCCCCTCGGGTAACCCAGCCAAGCGTAAGGCTGCGACTTCAGCCGAGAATGTGCAGGCTAGAGCTAAATCTGAAATTAAGGAGACTCTAAATTCAATTTGCCTTGAGATTCACAAACTTAATGAGCGTTTCTCGGCGGTCGATCAACGTCTCACAGTTATGGATCAGAAAATAGATATTCAACATGCCAGAATTCAATGTGTGGAGAATCAATTACAGAACGCCGGCCTTATGGTGCAGAGCCCCAATATCAGGGGAGCAGCTCGGATTCACCCGGATTTCTTTCCAGAGGGAACGCCTTTATCGGCGCCCATTCCCATGAGTATCCCCAGTTCGAATAGTACAGTTGCTTCTGTACAGAACCTGACGGCAGGGTCAGGGAGCACCTCCAATGATCAAGATGGCCTCGCACGCTGAATTTCGTATATGGCAATGGAACTGCAGGGGGATCCTTAGCAAAAGGGGCACCCTGCAGCAATTTGTCCGCTCTCACAGCGAGAAGCCGCAAGTGATCCTACTGCAGGAGACGCTGTCTGATAGTGTAACCCTCCCGGGGTACAAGGCACATGCAGTTAAAGGGGAAGGCAGAGGGATTGCCACGTTAGTCAGCAACAAGTTCACCTTTGTGACACATGATCTAGGGGTAAGACCTAATAAAACGGAGCTCTCCTTAGTTGAGGTCATTCCGAGTTCTTCCAACCTTTCCAGCATTTTTATACTGAACATATATAGTAGCCCTAGTGATCATAGGCAGCGTTTTAGGACGATCATAGCTAAGGCAACCAGATTGGCTGGGCTCTCTCCTCTGGTTGTGGCGGGGGATTTTAACTCGCCTTTCCGGGCGTGGAACTACCCGTATGATTCAGCTAAAGGCAGGAGCTTGTGGCAGGAGACGGGAGATGCGGATCTCTCGTTAATTACGGACCCGATGTTTCCTACTAGGCGCGGCACATCCACCACCAGGGACTCCACCCCGGACCTAGCTTTCGTGAAAAATGCTGGCTCGGTAGGTTGGGAAAATCTTCTGACGGATTTAGGAAGTGATCATTATATTACAGTTACTAAATTACAGATGGAGGCAAAATCTAAAAGAAAGTTTACTTACGTGGATTGGGATAAATTTCGGGAGTCACGCAGCGCTCGAGCGGAACAGGGGGAAATCCCGGACTCTCTGGGGCAATGGACAGAGATGCTGCTGCAGGACGTTAGAGCGGTTACCAGAACCATTGAGACAGAGGTACAGACAAACAAAATGGACAGTCGGCTTGCGCATTTACTGGAGGCAAAGCAGTCGCTATTGGCCAGATGGAAGGGTCAGAGACTTAATCGTAGGCTTCGGAAAAAGATAGCAGAGTTAAATACACAAATTGAAGAACATTGCAAAAACTTGTCGAGGCAGCAGTGGGATGAAATTTGTAATTCAGTCGATGGACAAATGCGAACCAGAGGTAAATGGAATCTTTTAAAACACTTGCTTGACGAGTCGGGCACTAAATCTAATCAGAGGGGGGTCCTTGCTAGAATACTTCATCTTGCTCAAAAATCCTCCTCGGGCGCGGAGCTATTGGGGCAGCTTGCTGAGAAGTATCTACCGCTAGCAGTTGATTCCATGCAAGCCTATCCGGGGTATATGGGAACACCTTGTGCCCATTTGGATGAACCCTTCACCATCAGCGATGTGCGACGTGCCCTGCACGAACTTAATGGCCGATCGGCACCGGGTCCAGATAGGGTCACCAACAAAGCGCTTCGGAATTTGGAAGATGACTCTGTTGAATTTCTTACTGATGAGATTAATAGGATTTGGAAGGGAGGTGACATCCCGGAACAATGGAAGTTGGCCAAGGTGATCCTCATTCCCAAGCCCGGTAAAGCACCAAGTTTGGACAATCTGCGCCCCATCTCTCTCACGTCATGCGTGGGAAAGGTGGTGGAACACGTTGTCCAGAACCGAATCGCGGACTACATAGAGCACAATGATCTCTTCCCTCACTACCTTATTGGCTTTAGGCCAGGCCTCTGTACGCAGGATGCTATGAAAATCATTAAGTGTCAAATTTTAGATAATCATACCAGAGACACCAGGGCGATCCTAGGCTTGGATATAAAAAAAGCGTTTGATAATGTCCGCCATGATTCTATTTTAGATGCGATCTCAAGTCTCAACCTAGGTTCCTCATTTCATGCGTTTGTCAGATCCTTCCTGTGTGGTCGAAAAGCCATACTTAAAGTTGGAGATCTAGAATCGGATGTGCAAGCGCTGGGAAATAGGGGCACCCCGCAGGGATCTGTTCTATCACCCTTACTTTTTAACATCGTCATGGCTGGTCTCTCGAGGCAGCTTTCTGGAATTTCAGATGTTGGTCATACAATTTATGCCGATGATATTACCATTTGGTGTAGAGGAGGAAGTGATGGCACTGTAGAGGCGGCCCTGCAAGAGGCCATCGACACTACCGAGAGTTTTCTGGAAGACACAGGCCTTTCTTGCTCTCCGGAAAAGTCTGAGCTTCTCCTCTATAAACCGGTCAGGAGGGGCCGTCGACCGCGAGGCTGGGTGCCGCCCCTAGAAAATGACATCCACTTACGTACCAAAAGTGGACGATCAATCCCCAAAGTCGCTTCCATTCGGATCTTAGGTATGACGCTAGAAGCAACGGGCACCAACACCATCACGATTAAAAGGTTGGAAAAAAAGACAGACAGTGTTATTAGGCTCATAAGACGGGTGGCTAACCGAAGGACAGGACTATCAGAGGACAACTTGGTCAGGCTTATACATGCTTTTCTGCTGTGTCATTTTGCATATGTGGCGGCAATGCATGTCTGGAAGAGAATGGAAAGGGACAAGCTTAATGCAATGATCAGGAGAGCTGTAAAGAATGCCCTTGGGCTCCCCAACTACACCCACACCAATCGTCTCCTGCAGTTGGGAATTCATAATACATTGGAGGAAATTGCGGAAGCACAAGAAAGAACACAGGTAATTAGGCTGTCTGGCTCAAAAGCGGGGAGGATGATTCTCGCAGAAATGGGTATTCCACCAGCTCAGATTGAGGCTCTGTACCAAGGGTTGACGAGGGATCAGAAGGAAAACATCATTGTCTCGCCTGCCCCGCGGAACATGCATCCCCAACGTAATGTTGGAAGGAGGAGAGCGCGCGCTCGGGCCCTTCTTCGCCAAGTTGCGGATCTTGACGGGGGGGCCTGTTTCGTAGACGCGGCGCAATATGATGGCCAGAGAGACCGATTCACGGTAGTGGCAATCAACCACAAAGGCATTACAATTAATGCGGCGTCGGTATGCGCCAGAACTGCCAATGCAGCTGAGCAGGTTGCCATCGCCTTGGCTCTTTTAGATCAGCGTAATGAACACATATTTAGCGATTCTAGAGCTGCCATTCGTGCCTTCAGTGTTGGAGCTGTGTGCAAAGAGGCCAAAAATATACTCGGTGATAAGTTGCTTACAACCCATACCATTACATGGTTCCCAGCTCATATGGGAAACATGGACGGAGGGATCATAAATCTCAATGAGTTGGCCCACTCCAGGGCGCGAGGGTTAGCTGTCCGCGGCCATGGAGGACCTTTGGGTCGAACTGGAGATTTCGTAAACAGGGATCCGCCAACTACATATAATGAAATAACCCAACATTTCGCTATGGATAGGAGAATCTTTCCACCTCCACATGCGAAGCTAAATAGAGCGCAGGCGCTTACATTGCGATTACTTCAAACAGAAACGTACCCTAACCCTGCCTTTCTTCACAAGCTTTATCCTGATGTTTATTTAACCAACTCGTGTACAAAATGTGGCGGTTTAGCCACCTTACACCACATGCTCTGGGAGTGCCCTTCGGTACGTGGCACCGATACAGCATCGTCCAGAAAGTGGGACTCCGCTCTCCGGAGTCCAGACATAACATCGCAACTTTGGGCTGTCCAGAGGGCCCACGATGCGGCGCTAGGGCTCGGCCTTACTGTCCCATCGTGGGAGCGGCCCGCCGTGTGCTAGGGCGCACGCCTTCGGACTTGTCAATAAAGTTTTTCCAAACCAAACCAATTAGAAGCGGCGAAAGCATAATCTCAGGAGGTGAGCTTGAAACCTTCGCCACTAACTCTAAGAAGACTTCGTAAGTCCAATTCCTTCCCCGCTATTGGTATGAAATTCACTCGGAGCTGGAGCATCACACGACGTGCATGAGCACGTCATGCGCGCGTAACCTACACTCGCATGAGATGCCCATGTCAGCCCATGCGTGCAAGCGGTGTTCTGCCGTCTCGATGTTCTTTTGTATTGTACTGCGAGTTTTTGTGGGATGGATCCCTATCTGCGCGCACGTTTGGAGAGGCTGGCTTGGATAACGTATCGTTACCCCGATACACAGCGTCACACCGCTGCATCTTCTGCTAGGGACGATACACCAAAACCACGCCCAGCGTTGTGAATGCTGTCCCGGCACAATGCGCAAACTGCGAGGACACCAACGCAAACAAAATGGAGGCACCTTAGTCTCGCGTCTCTCTCGATATGAAATTAAATAACTAAGGCGAATAGATTTCGCCTGTGTGTTCTAACATTTTTGTAAACTTTCATGCTTCTATTTAGGCAACAGTTTGTACAATTTACACACGTTGTCTCAAATAGTTCTCGCAGTGTCACGTACTACTTTGACATAGGCAGGACCATTCTATCACCCTCACCATGTTGGGGCGCACGCCCATGAGATGAAGGTGAAGCCGTGTTCAGTTTGGCCTATCACCTCTTTATGCCACGCGTAGTACTGGAAATCTTGGTAAATGAGATCTTGAGCGCTCAGTGCATTCATTCCTTTACGCTTCTCAAAACTCTTAAGTTTGTGTAACGACCCTTAAAGTGTTCACAGACAGAAGAAAAATTGAGCCTGTGTGGTTAGGCCAAGTTAATACGCCGCAAAAAAAAATCCTTCTGGCGCCTGGCACTCTGACTATTTGCGCATGTATAGCCCTTTTTAGCTATGGCACACAGAAAGAGACCCAGAAGCATATTTCTACGATGGTGCACACTTAACTGACCATGCTGAACTAGAAATGGAGAGACCGTATTCTGCGAACCCCGCGGAAAAACGCATGTTTATGCTAAATCATTACCCGTTTGTACAATTATAAACTAGAGCATTTGTGCTTGCTTTCATGTCATAGAGACAGGTACCACACCTGTTTATTGGAAAATTTGAGTTTTGTCAAAGATTATTCTGCCTATATTCACAATTTTGGAAGCCTGAAAGAGTGTTTCGGCCACCTATTATTGGTGACTAAATCCCGGTTTTTCGGTGCCTATAGAGCTGGCCTCTATAGTTACGACCTACCTGACATGTTTTCGCAACGCCGAAGCAAAGATGATGCCCGTTTAAAACATCTACCGTACCTCAAGAAAAAAATTTTTGTTCTGATAACGTCGAGCTCGTCAAATTGGTTATGAAATGGGTGATGAAAGAGAACTGGGGCAAGTCTGTGAGAAACAAAATTTATTATTATACAGGCAAAGCAATTTTCATAAACACGCACCCATAGATGTGCTGCTGAGCAGTGTTCTACATATCAAGGCAGTCGAGGGCAGCTTGTACAAAAGTGTAATTGTGCCTATCATAAGCGGCACAGTCCACACGCTGGATGTGCTGCATGGAGCGCCCCGCGGCCTCAACCAGCAGATTTTGGTGTCACAGAACGAGCGCTAAAAAAGGGCGCGCCGCCAAATTCTTGCGATAACGGGCGGGAGAAACGCCGCGAGGTCAAAAGAAAAAAAAAAGAAAACAAACATCCAAGGCTCCCCGAGCGCGCGCTCTCCCCTCGGAAGCGTGGATTCGCCGATGAACCTCCTCACCCCACAGCGGCGGCCGGGCAAGCACTGGAACGTTCCAAAAGGAAATGGGCGTGTATGCCGGGTTGACTCATCTGTCGGGGACGGCCCCCGTACAGTCTCGCGCCTCTCCCCAGCCTTCGCTGCGTATCGCGCCGATGAAATGACAAGAACTTTCTAGAATGTGGCGCGGAAGGTATTTAATCGAGCGGCCGAGACGAGAGAGGAGGAGGAGACGGAAGTAAGCGCAAGAGCGCGTAGGGTATACCGCCGTGTAGTCGGCGAAGGTTGTCCGTAGGGACGAAGCAGGAGATGAAGAGGATTTCCACCTGAGGGGTGAAGGCTCGAGCTACAGGCAAGAGCGTGTGTTTACCGCTATCGAGCGAGGACGCGTGGCAACAGCTGCGTGTGTGAAGCCGACGTGTTCGGGCGAAGAAGTTTGAAGCTTGGAGAGTGGCCTATTGAAGACGGGAGGTTTCCTAGAAGAGAAACTTCGGCGAGGTTTCCTGGAAGAGAAACTTCGAGGGCTGCGGACCGACAACAACGCTGGACTTTGAGTGAGTGATCCTCGGTAGAGTATCATCCAGACTTTGGTTCCAAGAACTTTGGACTGAATAGGTTTGCTATCTCTTTAGTCTTTAAGTGTCTTGGTTGTTCAATGCATGCGACTGCATTGTAGTGCGTATTGTTGTCTGTGTCCGTTGTTTCAAGTGTGGTTGATTGTACTGTGTAGTACGTTGTTTGTTTGGTGACGTATTGTATGTAACTATTGTGGAGTGTGCATTCTTGTGTATTGTTTTCGATCTGCCATTTTCGAGAATATAGTATTTGTTTTGTTTATCAACTCTCGGCTCTGACTTGTTCTTTGGGCCACAGCCGGCGTCCGCTAGCGCGCCAAAAAGGACCACTTCTAAATTGTCCACGCTTTCGTGGTGCGGTTCGGAGGGCCAATACTTCGGCCCTTGGAGTTAGCCCGGCGATCGCCTCCCTAATTAACGGGACCTGTGTGTGACACACGGCGATGTTCTTTCTTGGAGATCCCTTCCGGTGTCGTGAGGAGATCATCCCTCCGCTCGCTTAGGAATCCCTTTACACCTGCCTTGAACTTTGAGAAGAGCTCCTCAATCGGATTGAAGAAAGGGCTGTATGGCGGTAGCCACTTGACTGTGTGGTCGCTTGCCGCGAGGACAGCCTGTTCGGCGCGGCGGTGCGCTGGTGCGTTGTCAAACAGGAACACTGCCTGTATTCCTGGTTCCTGCTGTGAAACTTTACTCGACACTTCTGCAAGAAAGTCGTTGAAGACAGCCCAGTGGACCTTGTCGGCAATTGTCCAGTGGAGAAGGCCATTTGCTGACATGCAGGCTATAACATTTACATTCGCCCCTTTCGCACTAGTTGACAAACGGCATGCTGAAGCACCTCGTTTCGCCCTACCGAAACTGCGCGAGCACCATACGTTGAAGTTGGTCTCGTCGATGTAGTATCGTGTTAGCGTAGTTCCCTCGCTCTGAAGCCACTGGGCATATCGGCACCGCAGCTGTTTCACGTCGGCGCGATTTCTATCTACTGGGCTCGGGGTCAGCAGCTTCACTGAATAACCATGGCCATCGAGAAGCCGATCAATCGTCGACGTGCTCACTCCAATGTTAGACATCTCATCTTTGAGAGCTCTCTTTATTTGTTTCAGTGTGAAGGATGGGTTTCCCTGTACGATTCGTTCCAGGGCGTCCACCACGTCCGGTCCAAATTTCCTCGACGAACCACCACGTGTTTTAGTTGTGTCACGATCACTAGCGGCAATAGAACGCACGGTCTTTATATTGATTTTGAGTGTTTCGGAGAGCACTTTTAAATCACCTCCGCGCCTATGAACATCTATTATACGGCAACGATCTACAGGAGAAACGCGAGCGTACTTTTTCTTCGGTTCATCAGGCGCCTTCATCAGACGGCAGAACATCAGACTCGGTTCATCAGACGGCAGAACACCGCTTGCACGCATGGGCTGACATGGGCATCTCATGCGAGTGTAGGTTACGCGCGCATGACGTGCTCATGCACGTCGTGTGATGCTCCAGCTCCGAGTGAATTTCATACCAATAGCGGGGAAGGAATTGGACTTACGAAGTCTTCTTAGAGTTAGTGGCGAAGGTTTCAAGCTCACCTCCTGAGATTATGCTTTCGCCGCTTCTAATGATCAAATTAAAATTTCTAGTGACACAAACCTTTTCATTGGGCAGGCAACATTTTCCACTGCCTAAATAAATATTTTCAGGTGACCCAGTGAAGCACCACATGTAAATGACAAACAAAAAACAAAAACTACATAGATATTGCTTTTTTTTATCAGCACTCTACTTCCTTACTTCCCCTGATGACTCTCCACAGTTTCGCATTCATTCTTCATCTTCCTGCCGCTGCACAGAGGCACCTCCTGCTCCCTACGCATCTGAGCGCACACTGGAAAGAGGCTGAGCAGACGACGCGACATGGATGGTATACATGTGTAGAGGCTAGTCTACCTCCCTCTTGGCTGAAATGCCTTCTGAGTTTGACAGTTCTAAACGTAACTCGTGAAATAAAGAGTAGTTTGCACCACACAGTGTCCCGAAACCTATATTTTGCCCGGTAACATGAATACCGGGCTCAGTGGTACTTGAAAGCAAAATTTTAGGTTAAATACCGTTTATATAGGCATCGATTTTGAAAACAGACATTTACAGGCACCTATACGAATTCAGGCTACAACGCCCGAAATAGGTATATATAGGCACTATAAAAGCACTATAAAAGCTCTCCTCTCCCTCTAATTTGTGCTCACGTGTCAAAATGACACGATATGAGCACAAGAAACGAAACAGGCGTTTGCATATAATTCGGCTATAGTCATAACACTGTATATCCTTAATCAAGCATAAGACGCACGGTCTGCCTGCTCCAAAGCTTGCTACAAAAAGATTTGTCTACCACTCCTTCGGCTCAACAATTATTTCATCTGGTTATCCTGTGAAACAAATCCGTTGTAATAGAGGGCAGTCCCCATACTTGAGATACATATTATTGCTATTTGCAACTGGCCATTTGCTGATGCGCCATTCAATGCTGTGGCTGACTCGTGCCTTCCTTTCTACATTCTACGCCACGCCGTTTCTTTTAGGTTAGTGTGCTTGGAATAAGCGTGCCTGTTTAGTGTAGAACGCCTGTCCGTTCACAGTATTGCGGCCTGGCTGCCCGCATTTTCAAGGCATTCTACGAAACACGAGAAGCAACAAAAAAGACGCGTACATGTACCCACACGACGAGCTGGAGTAAACGTGTCGCAGGGAGGTGAGGGTATCGGTTGAATGTTGCGTAATTGAGTATGGTTTGTAAAATTCTTAATTGTCATTTCGACTTCATTATTTCTATTTATTGAATGAAGGAGAAGCGCAGCCCTCAACGAGCGATGTGACACTGTTGTTGGGTTGTACCACACTGCTGCTTGAAGGTACTGTTGCTTCCATCGCATCTACACGAGTCAAGAAAAGCGTCACGTCAAACAAAAGCCATGTAAAGACGCCTTTGACTGAATTCGAAACGCGCGATCTGGTGCCTACGTATACCGGTTAGCTGGTGAACGGCTGTGCAGCGCGAGAAGTTAGTTTTTTACTAGCAGACGCTGCCTGCAACGGCCTTCAAGTTAATGTTCTCTCAATGACGTTTCGTTTGATATTCATGAAAGCACGTTAGAGAGTGCTTGCATGACTGTTAGTCGTGATGACGTCACGTGAATCAATAGTGATCAAGTCGTTTGGCCGAGTCATAAGTATAACATTATTGCTCTCTCACAGACGTTTCTTTCGATATGCATGAAAACAGGTTAGGACAGCGCGTGCGTGTGTGATAGACATGATGACGTCACATGAGTCACTAGTATTCACGTCGCTAGGACTAGTGAGAGCGTTCAAGTTATTACTCTCTCTAAGACGTTTCGTTTGATATACATGAAGGCAGGTTACAGAGTGCTTGCGTGGGTGTCAGGCATGATGCCGTCACGCCAGTCACTAGTGATGACGTCACTGGGCCTAGTGAGAGCGTTCAAGTTATTACTCTCTCTAAGACGTTTCGTTTGATATACAAGAAGGCAGGCTACAGAGTGCTTGCGTGGGTGTCTGGCATGATGACGTCACGCCAGTCACTAGTGATGACGTCACTGGGCCTAGTGAGAGCGTTCAAGTTATTACTCTTTCAAAGACGTCTCGTTTGATATGCATGAAGACAGGTTAGGACACCGCGTGCGTGGGTGTCAGGCGTGATGACGTCACGCCAGTCACTAGTGATGACGTCACTGGGCCTTGTGACAGCGTTCAAGTTATTACTCTCTCTAAGACGTTTCGTTTGATATGCATGAAGACAGGTTAGGACACCGCGTGCGTGGGTGTCAGGCGTGATGACGTCGTGCCAGTCACTAGTGATGACGTCACTGGGCCCTGTGACAGCGTTCAAGTTATTACTCTCTCTAAGACGTTTCGTTTGATATGCATGAAGACAGGTTTGGACACTGCGTGCGTGTGTGATAGGCGTGATGACGTCACGCCAGTCACTAGTGATTACGTCACTGGGCCTAGTGACAGCGTTCAAGTTATTACTCTCTCAAAAACATTTCGTTTGATATGCATGAAGACAGGTTTGGACACTGCGTGCGCGTGTGATAGGCGTGATGACGTCACGCCAGTCACTAGTGATGACGTCACGCGGCCTAGTGCCAGCATTCAAGTTATTACCCTTTCAAAGACGTTTTGTTTGATATGCATGAAGGCACATTATAGAGTGCTTGCGTGAGTCTTAGGCGAGATGACGTCACGCAAGTCACTAGTGATGACGTCACTGGGCCTTGTGACAGCGTTCAAGTTATTACTCTCTCAAACACGTTTCATTTGATATGTATGAACTCAGGTTAGACGCTGCGTGCGTGGGTGTCAAACGCGATGACGTCACACGAGTCACTAGTGATCACGTCACTCTGCCGATTGACAGCGTTCAATTTATTAGCCTCTCGAAGACGTTTCGTTTGGTATACATGATGGCAGGTTAGACATTGCGTGCGTGGGTGATAGGCGTGATGACGTCACCTAAATCACAAGTGATCAAGTCAGTTGGCCGAGTCATAGGTAACACGTTGTCGCTCTCTCAAAGACGTTTCGTTTGGTATGCATGTCGGTAGGCGAGTAAATTACGTGTGCGGGTGATATGGGTGATGACGTCCCCTGAGTCACTGGTGATCGGGTGGCTTGGCCGAGTTTTAGGTATCAAGATCCCGCCCTTTCAAGGACGTTTCATTTGATATGCATGACGGGAGGTTAAGACAATGCATGCGTGGGTGATATGCGTGAGGTCGTTACCTAAGTCACTCGTGATGAGATCATCGGCCTGGTTAGTAAGTATCAAGTTATTACTGTGTGGACGGCGTTTCCTTTGCATGTCGAAGGTGTGAATAGTGCTTACGCGGGTGATAGGCGAGATAATGTCGCGCGAGTGACATTGTGTCACGAGTGACTCATTCATGGTTTTTCCCTGTTAAATTCACTCCAAAGCTATTCACTCCACGCATTCCCCAAAATTCTGGGTCGTTTTGAAGTCACAATGTCATCTGGATTAAATTCGCTGGCGTCTGGATTAAATCGGCTGGCGGTACGATTAATTTCAGTGGCACTTGGATTAAAATGAATGGCACCAGGGTTAATTTCAGTGGCGGCTGGATTAAATTGACTGGCGCCTAGATTAATTTGGCTGGCACTTGGATTAAATTGAGCGGGAAAACCTGTAGTTCCCACCTTTCAAGGCAATGCGGTGCAACCCTTGCTAAACCTTGCCTCTACCACCCACGTTGGAACGTGGCAATTTTTCTTGAACAGGTAGTGCTCAAAGTTCATCCGTTCGTTACAAGTTTTTTTAGCAATAAACAAATTCAAGGAAATTTTTGTTGGAGATTAAGTAACTGACATTCGTCTCTGTGGGTTATTTCATTTGAAACAACAATCTTTTTATGTATGATTAACGTGCGCGGATTTCCTCCTCAATTCAAAAGAATGCGCATGTGCCTCTCGTCTAGTCTTAATGTGACCCTTTTGTCACACGTGCACTAACATGCCAGACTTTGTCAAAAAAGTTTTACACATTTTTCGAATAGGACAAAAAAAAAGGGTGGGGGGTTGCAGAGGTGTTAAGGGTTCAGCCAGACAGTTCTGTCATTCTAGTAAAGTCAACAGCCGGGCTAGTTGGCACCATTTTCTTCTGAAAACAAAACAAAACAGGAAGAGTTAATGCTGAAGCTTCAAGAACTAGGTCAACCCCTCTTCCCTCCATTTTTTTTTTTGTTAGTGCTATTCCAGTCATAGGTGTTTCTGAAGGTGCTATATTTTGCAATAAAAAGTATTTGCTGCTTTCAGGAGCAGAGCTTGTCAAAAGGCTTATCTGCAGTTGAATATCATTTTTTTATACAATTCAAAGACCGACAGTGCTTCAATGTGTGCAAATGGGATATGTCAGTTACGAGGGTTTTTTGTTGTTGTCTGAAGTGATGTATTCTTCATGAAGCTTTGATGCAGATCCCACTTTATTGAACCATCCTAGCGGCCTCTAAAGGTGCTTTTGTTGGTTCAATAGGGTACAATGTTCTGGGCGTTGAAGATGACCATGCTTTGTTATTGCAGGTAAGGCAATCGATCATGCCTCTCTTGAAGATATGGAGTGCGGATCACTCAATAAAAAAGATGATCACCGCTGAAACAATGGATGATGTTACTCAAAAAGCAAGGGAAAACAGGATCTGCAACTCGAACAATGCAAAGGTGAAAACTTCACTTGTGCAGCATTTTGATAGCTTTTATTTACTGACCAAAGTGTTCAGCATCATCTTTAGACCGTTGCACTAAACTTCTGCTTGGCAGTTATTAATGCAGCAGCTAAGCAACGAGCAGCAGCATCGCATTAAGTGGGGCGTGTTGTTTTCGCTTTCCTACCATTGAACAGCATTTCAGCAAAAAATTGCGCCAAGCATATGTGACGAGGCCCAAACTGTGCTATTGTAAGACTGAATTGATAACTCCAAGCGCATCATAATTGTGATCAAGCAAGCAAACACAGCTTTCGATATATAGCTTGCACACTTAATACCGTGAGGAGCTGTAATTGTTTTGAATGTTTACTAGCTCAAGTTTGTGTACAGCTGCTGTGCGGACAATTTTCTCGCATCACTGTGATTATGAGCATTGCTGAGGAAGTTTTCGCGTATAAAAAAAATAGCGCTTCTTGCAAGGTTGTGACAGCAGGGGTGCTGGCCCCCTACCACATCATGGCTTGGCTGGACTTTTCCCCTCTCAACACTCTTGCTATGCTGTGTGATATACTGCGCAATTCATGGCTGTGATCCCAACGGTTGGCAGTTGGCAACCTTTTCAGGTGGAAAGCTGATTTGCATGAAGCCAATATGGCACATGTTGCTCAGTGTGTTGGTTACGGACGTTCGTCACTATGTTTGTCGATAGCGGACGAGAAAGGATTAACATCAACAATTTATGCGAACAAAAGAAGCTTTATATTGCACACTAGAGAAGGAAGTGACACTTTCTTGTTGATGAGCTGCGCGAACCAATGGCTCTGCGCCTCCTGCGCGGAGAACACGCCCCCAAGCAGCTGCAGCAGCCCGATGAAGGCCAGCGTCGGGTGCGGCAGGTGCGGCGGAAACACCTACTTGTACAGGCACACCTTGTTCTTCTCGGTTTTGTGCACTTCCTGGTCCAGGAATGGGAACGTCGCAGTTTGGGTCACCGCCGTCCCGGCATGATGCGGTCGTCGACGTGCGTGAGGGCAAAGGTGGCACGGCTGGAACGGCTGACCACACACGGATGCGCTACCGTGTGCAGCGCCGTTGAATCGGACGTCGCGACCAACCCAGCAGCCTGGGTTGCAACTCCCGAGGTCCAGGATCAGGCCACGGCTCACGAGGACCACACCCGGTAGGCCTCGTCCACGAACCTGCTCCCGGCCACTGCGCCCAGGCAGGAGCCGTTCTGCAGGCCCCGTCCTTGGACCTTGTACAGGCCGACGGACTCGACCTCGAACAGACACACCGGGGTTCGACCTGGCCGACACGTACGGGTCCCACGTCCGGCTCAGGAACGCTGCCAGGAACTCGCCCTCTCGAGCGGCGCACCGCTTCCTCTGCCTTCGTGGCCTCCACCCACGAGCTCTTTTTCGCACGTTTCTCGGTACGGCTCGGCACCGCTGGCAATCCTCGATTCAGCCAGCAACTCCCCTGGCACCTGGATCCTCGGCCACCCTGAACCTCGCCCGGCTCCGTGGTCCTCCGAACACACACCCGCGTCTCGCCCGGCAGAACGTCTCGCTCGTCCCTTGCTGATGTGCGACACTCTGGTGACACCGGCGCTTGATGGCATGGGTGCGACTACTGAGCAGTCAACCCGCATTGGAGACGCGATGCTCCATGCGGGGAATGGCCAGCCCGTCCAGCGAAGAGCTTGCGTCGAGACGCGATGCTCGGCGCAACCGTGACCATTAGCCAGGCCACGTTCATCGCTGCGTCGAACGGCTGACCGTGGAGACGCCTCGCCGAGATCCGTGATGCCCTCGGCAAGGAAGAGAACAGCAGGCCAGGCCACGCCCCGACATGCAGTACTCGTGCCGGCAATGCCGCCCCAGCTGGTGGTTGGACGGCAGCAGCGTGGACGGCCGCGTTCCCTGGCCGGAACCTGGATGGCCTGCGTCCGACGCTTCGGCCCGCTGTCTCCCGTCTGCCGCCGCTCCGGCTCGTCCCCAGCCACACAGCCTACTGCCACGGAATGGTCGCACGTGGCCCAATCGTGGCACGCCACCTCTATGGGCCACCACTGGTCATCAGCTGGATGGCGCACAGTTGCCTCGTAATCGCACGTGCCTTCTTCTTCTCTTCATTTCTTGTTGTCGCCTTCGTGCCACCTGCCCTCCGCTCGTCTTCTTCAGTTTTGGTTTGCCGTTCCTCAGCGTCTTTAAGTCCTTTCCTTACACTCAGCAAATCACCAGGGAATTGAGGTAGGCAAAAATATAAAACTTTAAAAATAGTTATGTAAATAACTATAAAAATTGTGTTTGTTTTCAGCGCACATGCCATAATGTCGCAATTCATAAACATAGGTTACCAGGAGAGAAAAAAAAAACTGCCTGGCACTGTATGTTGCGGAGGTGGTATTCAACTACCTAGGGGTGGTGTTATGAGCGTGTGCCAGGGGCCGCATAATGCAGCCTAGTGAACTGCATGCGGCCCACGCGCTGCAGGTTGCTGTCCTCTGCTGCATTCAATAGTGTACATGTGCCACAAAATTGGAAAATCTCGGTACTCACCCCACTAGTCCACAAAAATTTAAGGGAACACCTGGGCCCCAGCACCTGTTAGTGGCCTCAAGTTTCGGCTTCTTTTGTTGACCATCTGTACCGAGTGCTTTGGCAGTGATTGAACGCAGGGTGCTCATGATGGCAAACCTGGACCATACAGCTCTGCTGTAAAACGGCTTCAATATATATGTTTGGCTGTGAACTGTTTAGCATAGTTGGTAACAGCGCCATTTTAGCTGTTGTATGTTTGGTTGTAGATTGCTTAGCATGGTTAACAGTACCATTTCAGCTTTTGTAGCAGAGGCAGCTCTGCCTCCACTCTCAAAAGAAAATGGCACAACTGACCACTTGTCGAATACTGTCCTCAAGCTGCTTCACAACAGTCCTGGAAACATATATATATATGGGGCAACATCTCTGAGTATGCACCAGCTTCGAGTTTTCACTTTTTCAACCAAGTACATTGCACATTAAATTGACAAGATAAAATAGTTGTTCTAGCAATCCAACTATGTATTTGCTAACATTATAAATCAAATGTAATAGCCATTTTTCGAACTATTATGCTGTTTTGTTGCAGGTCTTTCTTTTAGATTGGACAGAACTTGAGAAGGCTGTGTTTCAAGAAGTCCTTGCGCAACTGTCAATGGACCAGAGAATTTTCGTTGTTGCGTAGGTTGCTCCCCCAGCAAGTTCACCTGTGCAAGGTATGAAAAATGCTTTTAAGTGTAGTTGACATTTAAAAGTGACATGCTAAAAAAACAGGACTAGGAGATATGCCCATACTAAAACTTTATGGGCTGTACTGTCTCCTTATTTCCCATTTTAGCTTTCTATGTTACGAAATCAGGGATTTCTTTACTAATTGTGTGTTAAACGTTCATTCGTTCATATTTCAATTCGGAATCTCCTGCAACAACTTCGCAGAATCGAAGGCATTGAAAGGCTTGTTTGTTTTTTTTTATGCACAACCTAAGTGGCATAAAATTCACCATCAAGGGAGGGAAAGTACAGGGTATGTCATTTGTATGCTATAAATGTGAAAGAATTGATGTGGCGGAAAAGAGAACTTACCACTGACAGGGCCAAAGTTTACACGAGTGTCGTTTATGCATAATAATAGGCTACCTTTCATGTTGTTTATGTTGCTATATTTCGAGAGATCAGCAAACAGCAACTTAGAAACTTGCACTTCACGTAGAAGGCTTTATTAAAGTGTAATGTATTTTTTGAACTCCACCTTCAAAGTAGAAGAAAACTATTGTATCCTGTATTGCAGAACATAAGCATCCTCATTGGCTTTGTGGACTATTTTAGCTATCTACCTGTCTAGTCAGTGCCTATGAACCTAAATTGACTGATGATTTTATAATAATGACAATAAATTCAGAGAAGTTATCTATACAAACAAAATAAGATGAGCTTCGTGTAATGACATAATCTGCTGAGGTCGCAGAAAGGTTAGCGTAGCAGGAGAGCAAGAGGGTAATTTTTTTTTTGCGAACTTTGAAATCTTGGTTTAAATACATATTCGTTCTTTTAATGTTAAAGAACCCGCACTATGCTGACGAGTTGTACCCTAAACTTCTGTGTCTCTACCAACACAAAAACTTCAATGCACTTAGTTATTCGAATATGCATACAATATGCCCTATTTACCACTGCTATTCATTAGGCCACACAACGTTGGAGGGTGGCAGGCCTTCCAGTTTTAGAGCCATTGCTCCTCTGCCAGTGGGAAAGCTTTGTACTGACTTAAAATGGTGGTTTGGGCTAGTTGGTAGGACATGACGATTGTTATAGTGAGCGCTCAGATTGATGACAAAGGGACAAGAAGACGAGCGTGGAGTAAACGTGCAGAACTGCCACGGTGGTGAAGAGATTACAGTGCTGAGCTGTTCACTCGAAGGTCACAAGTTCGATCCCAGCAGCAGTGGTCGTAGCTAATATTTTAGTAAAGATGAAATGTTAGCCTGTGTACTGTGCGATGTGGGTGCATATTTAACAGCGTCAGTGGGTAGAAATTATACAGAGATTTCTATAAACGCATGCCTCATGTATACATTGTGGTTTTGGCTCATAAAATATCAAATTCAAAATAGTAATAGTAATAAAAATGGTAATAATCATAACGTGAAGAGACTTGTATTACTGCTTCCATTTTTGTGATGCGTGTTCCCACTAAACTTTACGCTCCTTGTTTCAGACATCTCGGAACGAAACGACATACTCTTACGAGAGCCGACCCATGACATCAGCGTCAGTGTGTCTACAGAGAAGCTGCCCAATGATCTTCAGTGCACGCTTAGTGCAGCAGCATCCCCTCTTGACCTTAAGCATCGGAGGCAGCTGGTCCGTTGTGTTGTCGAGCAAATGTTAGTTGTGTGCACTAGGCCAAGAAGAGAACTAATTAGGAGTGTGGCTGAGGAAATGGTCAGGGCATACCCAGTTGCTCTTGAAGATAGGAGTACGAATGGCACCTTGCTTGGCCGTGGCTACGACTCATTTTTTCAACAACTTGAGGCGAGCGTTGAAAATATCTATCGAAGCAAGCGAGGAATCCAGTCATCGACTCCTGGGTCGGCACAGAGGAGTTTGAGAATGTCGTATGACTGTATGAATTGGCAACCACGGTCAGTTTTGAAAAGTGATGAACTTGATGAAAAGCGGCAATTTCTTCAGTGGGAAGCACGGAAAAGCCCAAAGGACATGGATTATTCTTTGGCCATGGTGTACATGAAAAACACATATGGAGCGCAACGGTAGTTTATTAATAGTGCGAGCCCTGTCCATCATGCTCCCGAATTCAAGAAGGAGTGGCCACTATTGTTTCACCATCCCTTCTTCTACGAGCACAATAATATCTTTATTGGAAAGGATGCGAAGGTATGAATTGCATGTCACTGTGGAATAGATAGTAAAACGAGGGCTGGGCAGTTGTATAGCGATAGTTTTTTTTAATGCTAAAATGCCTGCTTGTGTCTGGTTGTTTATGGAAGTATAGCCCATTTGCTCCTAGACCTTTTCAGTTGCCGGTGTAGTGTTTGATCAGGAAACCTTGTCGGTGGCATCAGTTTTGTCTCAATATTTTAATATGACATAATGCCTAGAACAAAAAACTTGTGTCATGTATTGTTGTTGCGAGCAGTGGAAGCAGCAATCTTTTCTTGTGTTTGGAAGTACAGTCGAGCCCACATATAAAGGCCCTACTTAAAACAATGTTTCGCTTAAAACGAACAATATCCGCGTGACCGTGAAAATATACATTGTTTCTATTACATAAAATCACACTTACAACGAACGTTTCCGAGTGCTGGCGATCGGTTACAGCGAACTGAGTCGGCGCTCTGTCGACTTCCCGGGAAACCACTTTTGACTACGGATGAGACATCAGCGAGGTGTCCATAGATTCTTATTGTTAAACGCCGACACTGCCTCCGCGCCCCTTTAGCTGCCACTCTTTGTTACCCGCCCTTCCGTCTTTTGTCCCCCGGTTACTCTGAGCACCCCGCATCGGACGTGGCCCGTGTTTTCACACTGGCACACATCTTTCGAAGACCGGTCGGCCATCTCCCCTGTATTTGATCGCTGGTACTGTCGTTGACGTCGCCGGCCTGCAGTGACCAGACCATTCGCCAACATGGTCAGCATCCGATCGTCTGCGTCTTGTCTTATTGTATTGTTCTAGTGCACGCGCGTACGCTGCCCCACTGAACTCTTACAATTCGCGATTATTTTCGTGTTTAGGACCTGTGCTCGCTCACTTCACACTCGGCTCAGCATGCCCTCCACACGCGCGCGGAAGCGTAAAAACGGCTGTTCACTTGCGCGGAATGAATCGCGAAACATGGAAGTCGGTAAGGTCCCGCAAACCCGCCGGCGCAACAAAAGGATCCCTTAACAACGGCCGCTGATTTTTTTGAACGCAACCGCGCGCGCCGCGGACCTTTCAAGCAAGCTGCCCGACACGCCTCCTTCCCGCGTGTTTTGGTTTTCAAGGTCGCCTTCCTGTCGTATCCTCCTTTCTCTTCACTCTATAAGGCACTGCGCACTGCTCCCGACTGGGTTGCAGAAATTGGGTGCCTTTTCTCATCTTCCAACCACTACCACCACCACCACCACTCTATCGCAGCTCCTCGCCCTTCTCTTGCAAATCAGCTCTCCTCTCTTGATCACAAACCCCTTCGCCCGTCTCCACCGCTCCGCGACGCCAGCCACGCTGCCTCGAAGTTTTGTTTTCTGACTAGAAACAGGCCCAGAGCTGTACCACGCGTTCTGGCGCATGTGTTGCTTGTGCGCGTCTTGCTCGCTCTCGATGTGCGTGTGTGGTCGGGATGGCGGATGGGAGGCCTTGCACGCTTTTTGCTGCCGCTCAACGAAACGTCGAAACTGGGACCGTTTGGCTTGGGCGAAATCTGCGCGTTAAGTGCCGGGTTGCGGAGCACTTGCTCATAGCTGTTGACCACCTGGCAGCCAACTTGCCGCTTCGGGCGTCCCGGTATTCAGCTGTGGAGATGGTGAATATTTCGTGGGCAGCGGTGACGGCTACATGCGCGCGAAACTGTTTCGCGAGGCCGGCTTCGTCGACGTCGGGCCCAATGCCGAGCCTGAAGCTTCCGAACAGGACCACTCCGGCGGCTATTTGTGGCAGCGCGTCGCCGACTCCGACCTGGCAGAGCGGGTGGAACGTCTGTTGCGATGGTTTAATTTCAGCCGATGATGATGCCGACACCGTGGAACCGTGAACGGGTAAGGGCGTTGTGAATTGAGTACGCGGCAAGAGCGTTTTGGAGGAATCGGTTTGCGAGAACGACAAAACTTTGGAGCCAGTGCCTCATGCAGTTTATGCTACGGGCCTCGGCGAAAAGTACACTGCCGTTTGAAATATACTCAAGACCGCCCTAATCGCTTCTACTCTTCGAAACGCGTGCATCTTAGACTGTTTCGCGCTAAAAAAAAAAATTGTGTTTTCACTTGCAACTTTTTTCAAAAATTGTGTTCCATTTACTACGAACTTCGGGATACCGCCAACGCATGCCGCGTCAGGCTCAGGTTTGTTACAAGCGGGCTCGACTGTATGCCTAATTTTAAACTTATGTTTTACTTTAGCGGAGGCTTCTGCTTACATAAAAATATTGGGCTTGCCTGTGCACTTTGAAGTATCCCATGTCAGAATCGACAACTATTGAAGACCTTTGGATAAAGGCTTCAAAGTTTTCAGATTAGGATCACATTTGCTGTAATTAAATGGGACAGGACGTATTCTCTTTAGAAAAACTTTGGATTCTGGTAGTTAGTGATCTGCTCTCATTGGATACTGACGACAAGTGTTTTCATTACTGAGATGTTCTTGTTTTATCAGTTTATTGCATATATTGCAGAAAAACTTTGGATTCTGGTGGTTAGAAATCTGCTCTCATTGGATACTTACCATGTGTTTTCATTGCTGAGATATTCTTGTTTTATCAGTTTATTGCATATATTGCAGACTGTTGCTTATTGCTTATTCTTACTAGCTTTCCAAAATTAATTATTCGGTTTCGCCTGTTACAGGCTTAATATTAACATCTTTGTCGTGCACTCTGCAGTGGAAGGTGCTGAATTTGAAAAGTAGGTCTTTTGAGACATTTGTATGCATGAAATTTAGGTACAAAGCCATTCTTGCAAATCATCCTATACTGATACAGATGAATCCCTATATGATAAAGATGTGCTGGGTAGTAATTCTTGTCTTTTATACAGGGTGTCTCTTTGGCACGGTTATTTTCTTAACACTTATTTTAATATAGGCACACTGGTGTCATGTGTATTCACATGTCTGTTACATTAGTCTCTCTTGTAAAGGGTTCTGAATGCATTTCAGTCTAAGACGGCTGCAACATATCCAAGTTTGCAAAGGGAATATAAAAAAACGCTAGTTTGTTCATTAGTGTAAAGTATATGAGACGGTTACTGGCTGTGTCACAGGACATAATTTTGAAGGTATTTATTTCGCAGTCTTTTTTTTTTGTATTCTAGGATGCTTTTCGGGCCTCGTTGCAAGATTACGCACCATTGATGTTCGAGCACATGAAAGTATAGTAAAGAAGGATGTCGTGGCATGGGTGATTGAGACAGAATGTGAGCTTTCAAAGGGCTACAAGAATGCTAAGGAGGTTGCATTTCTACTATTGCTGGCTGTGTACTTTGGGGACAAAGAACAGGGGCTCTTCAAGGTTTTCGAGGTAGGTGTAGTGTACAAAATTTTGCGATTTGTGTAGTACTAAGAGAAATGCTCATTAGCAGCTAATAATAATAGCAGCACTAATGCATACCTGTTTAGTGCAACTCCTTTGTTCCTTTTGTGTAAACCTGCCCGATACCTGAAATTTTTTTTAAGTGTCATTGGACATATGTTCCGTGTAAGAATATTTTTAAGAGGGGAAAAGTGAAACGGAGTGAAATACGCATATTCTTTTTGCACTATGGGGCACTTTCTTTGAGGAAGTGTGTTGAGGCTAGTTCTTAATGCCACAAAAATTCGAAACGTAGGGGCTGAAAAAAAAAAAAGTTATCGTAATATCAATATTATGCTTTGGCACATCCTCTAGTGCTCTGTCAAAAGTTTTGCTGCTTTTGTAGGCAGCATCATTGTGTTTTCGTTGTGGACCTTCAAGTAATTCTTTCACGGGTGTTGTAAGATGTGAACGAACCAGTGAACAAACGGTCACACTGCACGTTGGAGATCTAAACTGCGACTACTTTTGGATTGCAGAGAAGTTTATCATGAATACTGATAACGATGAAGATAGTGAAGTGGTGCTTTCATCCTTGTAACTGGTTGTATAATCAATGCAATGTGTTATTGCAATGCATAATCTAACTTTGGTATGTCCTGAAAAACTTAAGCACCCAGTGGGATACCACTTTTATTTATTGCATTGGTTCTGTGTGTTTAATACTTCAGGATGAAACAATTTGAACTCAATACAGTGCGCGTGATAGTGGTTTACTGCGGCCATAGTCTCTGTAATTGCTGGCAAGAGGAGCTGCACGTGTCACTCCACTATCCCATTTGTGATGTGCTGCTTCAAGTGGTCATCATCCAAGATAATCGTTACTTCATTGTTGAAACTAGAATAACTATCTTCTGTCAAATGCTGTCATGAGCACTTGTTTCATGCTCACAAATAAAATATGAATATTTGGAGTGGCCTGCTTTAGAGTAGGACGCCATAGCAACATACCGGACTTGATTTTTTGTTAAATTTCTTTCATATTTCTATTTGCATGACATTTTGTGTACATAAGATGCATCAATAAAAATGTTCTATAAAAGGTGTCCTATACGAAGGAATATAGGGTAAAATAATGGCCATTAAGGTATTCTCATCAGTAAAAAAAAAGTGCTGCTATGAAAGCTTACGACCTGCAAGTAAGCGCTAAGCTGTGCAGTGTTTTTGGCGCATTAAGTTTTTGTGACAATAAGTAATTGGCACACTTTATGCTGGCATGCACTGTGTATTTAAAGAGTGGACATGCTGCTGCCTATCTCTTGTCTTTGTTACGACAAGAGTACCTGTCCAGCAAACAGTCTTAAGCTCGGTTATGTAAGCTGCTATCATTGCAACCGTGAGCCTACATGACTGTGTGTTTAGACAAGTCAGGCATGATTAGGAATTAAAACCACAGGTACCCTGGTGGCTGGCACTCCAGCTCCTTATTCTGCTTTGCAGGTGCTCATGTGGCCACGCACTGACATTGCGAGAGTTATGGTTCATTGTGTGGCACCATTGGTCTTGGCATGCCTTTGTATAAAATCTCGTTTCACTTGATGAATATCTGCATGTGGTTTTTTTAGTTAGAAGTGCTTAATTTTCTCACCTTGACCAGATAAGATGCTATACAAATATATATTAGGTATACAATATGCATTGTGACAAAGTTTTAAGGGGACGGGAAAACACTCTTAGTAAATGGACGTCCCATATGGCATATACCACTTCAAACTGAGTCATTTTTTTCCTTTTTAGCAAGGCACAAGTATAACTGAAGTGCTTTCTGAGCTGCCACCTTCACCCATCATTGACCCCCTAGGTAAAATGTGTTTTCAAGTTTGTAACTAGTGCGTCAAGGAAGGTGTTCCATGCAGTGGGCGGCGCCAGGATCGATGTACTGGGGCGAGAGGAACCATGATAAGAGTTCCCTCTTGGTGGGGGGAGGGGGGGATTCGGGCTTGTTATGACAATGTTTGCCCTTAGAAGAAGGGGTGCGATAAAGGGCAGGCAAAAATGGGGAGAGGTAGGCACCATACTGCTGCAGCCCCTCGTTTCATGTTGTAGTAGATTGACACTCTTTCATCGTGGTGCATATATACTCGTATACTCGTATCAAGATTTGCCTGTCTGGCATGGAATCAAGAATCTGAGAAACTCCGGCAGCCTAAATGGTATTGATTATAGTACTGTTAAATCAATGCACCTAATTGAAGGGGTGTCTTCTAACTTTCGAAATAAAGCCACGATTTTGTGTTCCAACTAGGTGTTGCAATGCATAAAAAGCTAAATGTGTAACATGGTCTAGCCATGCACGTTTTCATGCCACGAAAGATTTGAGGCTTATGCATTCTGTCCATATTTTTTATGTATGTATGTAGGTATGGTGTATGTATGCATGTATGAATAAATTTCAATATTATAAAAGGTGCACTATCGGAAGGCATTCACACTGTGCTGAGAAGGTATTCTACCGTACACCTTTTGTTAGTAGCAAATAATTGATTGATCAGGTCATCATGTTTATGGTTTACTTTGTAAATGTTGACACTCATGCTAATATTTTCACAATAATTGTCTTGCATGTGTGTGGGGCATGCAGAATTTTTTTTTTTTACTTTTGCAGTTAGGGAGAGAGATGGCAAACTGTAATTACTGCTATTAATAATAAAAGTTTGCATTATACACCATGCAAAGCGATCATGTGTTATACAGGGTTATCGCAAGCTGCTACATATCTTTGGGAAGTAAAGTAATCGAGTGGTGCATCATATGTCATTGAGAAATCTGTGTTGGTGCTACAGTAAAAACTGTTTCATCACCATGTCCAGGACTTCATATGAGGTGTGGGTAAGGGGTAAAGAATAAGAGGACAAAGGCTTTCAACAGCAGTTGTGGTACGAAACCAAGCTCTATCACTTGAAAAATACAGCGTAAAAATAAACAGTTTTTATACTGTACATCCAGCATATGGTAAGACACTGCAGTTGTGCCACATGCAACCTCTGAAGCAGTTTGACCTGCATCGATGGGAACACTCGACACGATGGTCTAGTGGTTATGGTGGTCAGACTGCTGGTCCATATGTCAGGAGATTGAATCCCAGCCGCGGTGACTCCATTTTCGATGGGGGGGGGGGGGGGGGGGGTGAGAAAAGGCTTGAGGCTAGTGTACTTAAATTTTGGTGCACTTTAGAGCTTCTCCCCCCGCCCCCTATGGGGTCTCTCATAATTGCATTCTTGTTTTGGGACGTTAAATCCGATTAATTATTATTGTACTTGCACTGGCACGAACAATTTTTATGATGTGCAAGGACATTCATAATGCACGTTATAGAAAAAACTTGCTCTCTGGAACATGTTTTTATATGGTCTAGATAAATTATATGTAATCTCCTAAAGTAATCGGTTACTTGTAATCGATTACAAAATCTTTTAGTTTTGTAGTACAATCTATCATTTTTTTTTTCAAACTATAACACTTCACATTTTTTAATTCTTTTTGTAACTGTTTGCCCAAAATTAACACCTTACTTGCAATACCTTATCTTAGGGCCAGCAGCAGCAAAGCACTGCACAACCCCGACCGGTGTGCAAGGTGTTGCTTTATATATAATACAACCTTTCACTCCAGCACATGCATTGAGAGTGTTCAATGTAGCAGCTGATTTTTTAGCAAGAAAGCACTCGGATCCATTATCAGTAATAACAACTTTGAAAAACTAAGGCCGTTAAATGTTAACCAGATCCAAATTGTTCAATTGCACGAACAGCTACGACGATGACCTATAAAAGACACAAGACAGAGTCCAATTTACCAACATAAGTCTGTTTCCTTGAACATGCACGCAGTTTTTTATATGAACGCATGAGCACCGTTTGTACAATCTGCCACTGAAGTTTCGGTAAGCCTTTCAGCCTGCATCAAACCTTTAACCTTCTCTTTAACATGCCAACTCCAGTAGTTTACATGCCAGCCACATTGTTGGAGATTAAATAAACTTGCATTATTGTGTTACAGTAATAAAATTATGAAGTAATGCTAAAGAAATTTATTACATTTCTATGATTCTTGAGTTACATTTCTAGGGCTGAATCTAACCTCCCTAATCAAAACATTTAAAAAATGCAATTGCAATTTTAATCGGTTACTTGTTTACTGTAACTAGTACAAGTCGGATGTAAATGCGCTTTTATATTAATTTTTCTTGTTCCTAGGACGCTGCTGGAACACTTGTTAGTTGGCTGACAGCCATCAAATAAAGTGATACAAAAATAGGCTCTCGCATTATACCATGTAAATCTTGTAAAACTTTGTAGCAATACCTAATTTCGAAATTGATGCTGTAACGTTAGTTTCACTATAGGATTCTTAAATTTTTTTTACAGAAACCATCTTTTAAGACAAATGTTATGTCGGGTGAGAGCAGGAACTCTTTTGTGAAGCGACTGATTTTACCGAGGCAGTCTGTGTAATGTTCTTGACTTATTATGCATTCAACATGATGTACCCAAATAGTGCTGCGACCACACTGGAATTCTCGGAAAGGTCAGTCTTTTCTGTTGCTGGTCATTTGCATTGTTAAATGAGTGCTGTCGTTCTCTCATTAAATTAAGTGCCACTCTAAGTTAAGTACTGGCTTTCATTACTTTCATTACAAATTCATAAATGTCTGATGGCAACCACTAAAAGTGTTCCCGAATATTTTTATAGGCTATGGCTCGCAAAAGTCTAAAAACATTCATCTCTTACGAATAAAAAAAAGCATTGGCCTGATCTGTGGGCTGTTAATGGTGGTATTTGCACAGTGAAATGTAGCGTCGTGTGCCAGGTCCTCAGACTTTGTTAATGCCTACTAGTTTTTTAGTTTAGGTTAAGCACTGCACTGCGAGCTGTTGTTATAAAGAAAATTTATACATGTGCCTTGACTTCTACAGTTTGTACAGAGTGTAACAATGCTCCGGCCTAGTTAGTGCAGACATGACTAGAACGTGTGTTCTAGGTATTCCCTGTAGCCAAGGTGCAAGATGAGAAAGTTGACAGCGGGAGAGCAGAGAGTAGACAGGCATTTACACACAAGTGTAAACAGATGTGCAAAGTGAGTAGAACAATGACTCAATTGAGAGGTCACTGTCTCTTCAAGAAGGAGCAAGAGAGGGGACTTGAAGATGTGGAAGAAAAAAAGAACATTTCTACCATGGTACATGCTAAGCATAAGATCACGAGTGAGACATTCCTCGCCCCTACGATTGATGGTAGAACGGTTAAGGTGCTTGGCTGCACACTTGGAAGTTGTGGACTCGAACCAGGTTGTGGCGGTCACATTTTGATGAAGGTGATAGAAGCCGAAGCACTGTGTGATGTCACTTCGTGTTAAAGAAAATGAGATACTCAAACTTTTCAGAGCCTTCCACAACGGTGTGCCTCATAATCATATAGTGGTTTTGGCATGTAAAATCCACCATATCAAGTACAAGAATTGCTGTTTCAGAGTACAATAGGGGGTAGGTGGCTGCTTGTGCAGTGATGGTTGCTGTACAAAAAAGTAATGTATTTAGTATATATAGGTATATAGTATATAGTAAATATAGTATTGGCATACCTAAATCTAGAGTGAACAGTGAAATTCTGAGTGGATGTCTTGTCCAGTTTTGTAGCTAATTTCTGCACTGTTCCAGGAAACACTGTGCACCCTGTTATGCACCAGATTCATACAACCCTAATTTATTTACATCAATCAAACCAAATCTCAATTAGAAACATTGATAACCTCATTCAGGTGCAGGCACTTAGCAACCCAATTTCACAGTGGTATTCATTTTTTCCCGCATAATGAGCACTCTACCAACTGAATTCATGACACCCATGGTTAAGTTTTGGTTCCTACAAGCAAGACGTTGACTTTCGAAACTGGTATTTGCAATTCAGATGAGATTACTACGGTGCACATATTTGGCATATACTCGACCTTCAGTATTTGTGTCCACTGCCTGAAGCTTTTGCATTGGTCCGGATTGCTTGTCAGCGGTGCTTCAATAGTATAATCACGAGGTCTGGTCATGTTTACTTGCTTGCCTTAAGTTGATTGTGTGTATCAAAACCAATTGTACTGCACCTTGCGAGAATGAGACGTTTATGCTTACCCTGCTTTTTTCTTCCCTGGAGGAAAAAAAAAATCTGTTGCCACCTTCTTGAGTTTTGATGCTATTCCCTCAAGCAGATCCTACACTTTTCTGGTAATTTATCTTGTGATGCAGATGTGGAGGGGGGACATTTGCTTCACAAACTACTTTTTTACTTTTTACTTACTTATTACTTTTTTTATTGCATTTCCTGTTACACATTGAATTTGATGATTGCTTTACACGCATTGTTTCATTACATTGCATTCTACGTTCACAGATCTCTGCCACGTTAGGCCATTTCGCCTCCACTGAAATGGGAATGTGTATTGTGCAATGTCTGTGCACGGTAAAGAACACCAGATGGTCCAAATTTCTTGAGCCTCCCACGAGGGGGTCTCTCATAATCGTGCAGGGGTGTTGGGTGTTGTACCCTGCATATTATTGTTATTATTATGATTATTAATATTATAAACATTATTAATACATATGCAAAGCCTTTTAGTCTGCTGCACATATATCTATGTAAAAACAAGCAACAAAATAAAAGTGCACTTAACACCTATGTAAGTCCACATTAATCTGCAGAAATTTCAAGTGCTTAAAACACTTGAGGGTCGTGCACCAGCTGTATCGTAACCATGTGCACAAGTTGCAAAGCCAGAATTTTTTTATAACGTATGCAGTGTTTGCAAAAAAGCCGCTATGCACATGTACATGCTGCATTATAATAAGTCACTGAACACGACCAATAGTGCCTTGAAATTTCGCTTCAGCTGGTTACACTGCCAAATGCAGTAGTTGCTCCTAATGCATTGTGAACCATTTGGTCAAGTGCTTGTTCAGACCATCACTACTCAGAAAGATAATTATTTTTTAGATAGTGGTCAAAGGCTTAGGGAGAATTTTTCTTCTCGGGGGAAGAGGGGGCACCTGCCATGGCAAAAAAAAAAAAAATGTGGGGAAGGAAGGGAATAGGCCAAGTGTGTCTCTCCCCCCCCCCCCCCCTGGCTAAGACTGTAATACTGCCTCAAGTAACTGCTTTCTATGGTGGTATTATACAGTCTTGGGGTAGCAAGACAGTTCAAGCGCATGGATAGTCTTTTTGCTAACTAAAGAAAATTTTCATTTTATAGGCAGCTGTTCCATATCAATCCCCCAAAGGGTACCAAGCGTGAAGGAGGACAGCGGTCGAGGACATCTGTTAATGCAAGAGTAATGAAGCTCAACCATATGCTACAAGCAAACGTCCTGTCAGAGCAGCTGAACTGTCCTAATCAGGTGTGTTTTATTAATCATGAAATGTGTTGTAATAGCTTATTCTCATGTGCTACAGTTTTTCATGTGAAGTGCTGCATCTTAACAGCAGATCATGAGTGCAAGCTTATCACGATTTTCTGCATGATTGTTTATTTTTGGGTTTTTGATTTGGACCTCTTCGGGACCCTGATATAACTGATAATTCATTGTAGGAGATACCAGTGTGCTTGCATCCTAATAGGGTTGGTCAGATGATGACATGGTATACCCTGCTAACTCACACAATTTGTACAGCAACTATCAGTGTCCGTATTGCACTAATTTTGGCACTCAAGTTTCTTTTGTGCCAGTACGCAGGGAATCCCTTACACATATCCTCCCTCTACTTTTTTTTCCTTAGCGGATTGTATTGGAAGTGTCGGTTATGTGCAACAAAATGCAATCGCTGCAAAAACATGTCAGCATGCATCCCTTATGAAAAAGCTTGGGTGTATATTTTTTTCAAATCTGGGAACAGAAATCTAGTGATCATTTTCAAAGTCATGACTGAAATGATTCCAAAATATGTAAAATATCACCTTTCTAGGTTTGATTTTAAGACAAATAAAGTTAACAATTAAAAGCTTTGGCAATTTCTGGGAAAAGAAATCTTTTATATATGCAAGACTCATGATCAGTTTTTAATTGTTCCTTCTGAGCATAAAGCATCATTATTATTATTTCCATATGCATGCTGTTCTCCATCCAAGACCTGTCCATTTTTTTTGCGTGAATCTCGGCAGACTGAAAATCTGTCGGTATCATAGCTTTCATTGGCTTGGCACTACATAAGGGAAATGTTTGAAAGCGGGGGGTTACAGAGCAGCAAAGTTGTGTCCACACTCGGTGAGTTCCGCAGTTGCGCTGGTGGAGCTTAGTTCCTGCACATGCTGGTTGAACTTGGGAAGCGAATCTGCATTGTTGGCCACAGTAGTTGTCATGTGAATGGCTCAACAGGTGTGTCGGGAAAGTGTCTAAAACAGCTCCAAACTTCTGTGACATTAGCTAGTTTTTTTTTCTGTGTGAGATACTCAATTGAATTGTACCATATCGTTTTGAGGCTAGTTTAGTGTAAACTTTTTCAGAACATGATTTTACTGATATGGCAGAGCTCTTGGGTACTGTTCACAAAATAGCTACTGCCTGATAATTATTGAAAGTTGACACTCTCTGCACAGCACATGTTTTGACACTCTCTGCACAGCACATACCCAGCACATGTTTTGGCAGCCATATCTATCCAAGCAAAACAAAAAGGCAGCAGAACTACACAAGAGCATCAAGTGCAGGCCATTTTAGGGAGCTACTAGTTTCATTTTAGTTAGTGCAATGAAGGACTTGTTGAGGCAGTAGCAATATCTAATAGAACCTGTATCAACGATTCGGTACTCACAGCCCTCAGTCAAGTACTAGCGGCCCTCAGTCCCCAGCGGCTGCGAAGCAACTGACCATGGTGGCGGTCAGATCTGCTACGCAGCAGAGGGAGCTAAGAATCTCTGGATCTGGACAGGCCGCCATTGAAACCTGAACTTGGCTACGTTTAACGCTAGAACCTTATCTAGTCAGGCAAGTCTAGCTGTGCTGTTCGAGAAACTAGAGGGCATTAAATGGGATGTAATAGGTCTCAGTGAGGTTAGGAGAACAGACGAGGCCTATACAGCACTACAGAACGGGCACGTCCTTTGCTATTTGGGCTTGGCTGACAGAAGAGAACTGGGAGTGGGGTTCTTTATTCACAGAAACACAGCTGGCAACATAGAGGAATACTATAGCAATAATGAAAGGGTGGTAGGTATCGTAATTAAACTCAATAAGAGGTACAAGTTGAAGGTGGTACAAGCTGACGCGCCTACATCCAGCCATGATGACGCTTTAGTTTAAAGCTTCTGTGAAGACGTGGAATCGGCAATGAGTAAGATAAAAACACAGTATACTATACTGATGGGAGACTTTAATGCAAAAGTAGAGAAGAAGCTGGCTGGAGACCAGGCCGTGGAAGACTATGGCATCGGTACTAGAAATGCCAGAGGAGAGCTTATAGTAGAGTTTGCAGAATGCGATAATTTACGGATTTTGAATACCTTCTACTGAAAACAAGGAAACCCTACATGGACATGAAGGAGCCCTAAACGCGAAAATAAGAACAAAATAGACTTTATAATGAGTGCACACCGAGGCATTGTGCATGATGTGGAAGTGATTGGCAAGGTACGAAGCAGTGACCATAGAATGGTACGGCCTCGAATTTGCCTAGACTTCAACAACAAACGACACAAACTTATATGCAAGAAGCCAATCAATGAGATAGCACTGAGAGGGAAAGTACAGGAATTCAGAGTCTGGCTTCAGAACAGGTACTCAGCTCTTTGTGAGGAAACCAACCTTAGCGTAGATACAATGAATGATAATCGGATGAGTATTATTATCGAGTCTGCAGTGGAAGTTGGAGGCAGGGTAGTTAGACAGGACACTCGTAAGCTTTCCAAGGAAACGAATAATCTAATTAAGAAGCGTCAAAGCATGAAAGTCTTAAGTACAACAGACAAAACAGAACTAGCAGAGCTTTTGAAGTTGATTAATAGGCGTAAGGTATCTGGTTTAAAAAGGTATAACACGGAGAGAATTGAACACTCTCTGAAAAACGGAGGGAGCGTCAAAGCAGTGAAGAGGGTACTTGGGATAGGCAAAAATCGGATGTATGCTCTAAGGGACAAAGAAGGCAAAATAACTACCAATATGGAGAGGATAGTTAAAATAGCGGAGGATTTTTACAGAGATCTGTACAGTGGCTGGGATAACCATGACCTTAATACTATAAGAACAAGCAGTAACCCAGGTGACACCCAATCAGTGATAATAGAAGAAGTCAGAAAAGCTTTGGAGAGCATGAAAAGAGGCAAACCTGCTGGTGAAAATCAGGTAACATCAGATCTGCTGAAAGATAGAGGACAGATTGTGTTAGAAAAACTAGCGACCCCTGTTTACAAAGTGTCTCCTAACAGGAAGAGTACCAGAGTCCTGGAAGAATACTAACATTATCTCAATGCACAAGAAAGGAGATGACAAGGACTTGAAAAATTACAAGCCGATCAGCTTGCTCTTCATTGTATACTAGCTATTTACAAGGGTAATTGCTAGCAGAGTAAAGAATACAATATAATTCAATCAACCAAAAGAACAAGCAGGATTTCGAACAGGCTGCTCAACGATCGACCACATTCATACTATCAACCAGGTAGTAGAGAAATGATCAGAATATAGCCAAACACTATACATAGCCTTCATTGATTACGAGAAGGCGTTTGATTCAGTAGAAATATCAATAGTCATGCAGACTCTGTGGAATCAGGACGTCGATGAAGTATATATAAACATCCTGGAAGAAATCTACAGGGGATCAACTGCTACCATAGTGCTTCATAAAGAAGGTGACAGAATACCAATCAAGAAGGATGTAAGGCAGGAGGACACAATTTCTCCGATTCTATTTACCACGTGCTTACAGAAGGTTTTCAGACGCCTAGAATGGGAACAGTTAGGCATAAGAGTTAATGGAGAGTACCATAGTAACCTGCGCTTCTCCGATGATATTGTAATCATGAGTTGCAATTCGTCCCTCGAGTTACTCAGCAATGCAGGGTTATACAAGGAGCGCAGAAGAGTAGGTCTTAAAATTAATCAGCAGAAAACGATAATAATGTACAACAACCTCTTAAGAGAGAAGCGCTTCGATATAGGTAAGAGTGCACTTCAAGTTGTAAAAGACTATGTCTACTGAGCACAGGTAATAAATGCGGAGCCGAACCACGAGACTGAAGTAACTAGAAGAATAAGAATGGGGTGGAGCACATTTGGCAAGCACTCTCAAATTGTGACAGGTAGATTTCCACTATCCCTCAAGAGGAAGGTATATAGCAGCTGCATCTCGTTAGTACTTAGCTACGGAGCAGAAACCTGGAGACTTACAAAGAGTGTTCAGCCTAAATTGAGGACGACATAGCGAACAATGGAAAGAAAAAGGGTAGGTGTAACCTTAAGAGACAAGAAGAGAGCAGAGTGAATAAGGGAACAAATGGGGGTTAGGAATATCATAGTTGAAATCGAGAAGAGGAAATGGACATGGGCTGGGCATGTAGCGTGTAGACAGCATAACCGCTGGTCATTAAAGGTAACTAACTGGATTCCCAGAGAAGGCAAGTGAGTTAGGGGGAGACAGAAGGTAAAGTGGGAAGGTGAGATTAAGAAGTTTTCGGGTATAAATTGGCAGCAGCAAGCACAGGACCGACTTAACTGGTGGAACATGGGAGAGGTCTTTGTCCTGCAGTGGACGTAGTCAGGCTGATGATGATGATGTGTCAACAATGATTTTGTTGCTATTGTTAAAGTGACTGGTCAACACTGTGATGGTTTTCAGGTGGGTGAATCTGCTCAATGCTAATGCATCCCTTTGTTTCATAAAACAACACTTTTTTTTTGCACTTCTTGATTTCCATTCTTGGTATTCTGGCAGCTCACTTTGTGAAATGCCAATGCGTGTTTTTATTTCATGAAGCAACAGTGTTGACCCCTCATCTTAGTATCGAAAGAATCATCATTTGGTTGTGGCAGTAGCTCATGTAATCCACGTTAACAAGCCCTCCAATGCACTAACAAAAAAAAGGTCTAGTTTACATAAAATCTCTTGCATGCGTTACTCCGGTGTATTTTTCCAGCTTATTGGTTTTAGTTTGTTTCATCGGCTTCATGCTACGACAAGTATGATTGTGATCACATGTCCCAGGCATATCTTTGTGTGTTGTAGTTGCAAATACCAGTTGTAAGTCGGTGCTTGCTTATTTCTCTTTTTTCTGTGCAATTTTTATGCAATAAGCCAGTGCTTGTCTTTTTCTTTCTTTTTTTCTGTGCTCTTTTTTGTTTGTGCCATGATACATTATGGAATATGAACTAGGCCGCTTCCACACCTTGCTCAAAGAACACTCCAAACTTCATCACTCTAGATAGCACATGGGGAATACAAGCTGAAGAAATTGCATGGTCCGTGCTCGCATGAATCGGATGTGCTAAATATTTTCCATGTAAGATGACGATCGCGTCAGCTTCGCAGATTTTGTTTTTGCGATTTTTCACATGCATTTCTCTGAGGTTGTGGCTGCAGCCACAATGTCCTTATAGCTTTCCTTCTGCAGAATGTTGCAGGAAAGCTTTGCCTACTATGCTGGTCACCAGATATCTGTTCAAAGCATTCACTCAGTCAACATTCAGCAATCTGTTTGATTACTTTTTTTACTGTTGTTGAGAGCATTGGTGGTATGCACAGTAGTGTTTATGTATTCGTTGATCTAGACATTAGCATTCCTGCCTCCGCAAAAAGTTTAATCAGTATATCGTTGTCATAAACTTCTTTTGGGTATGTCAGCTGAATTGTTCGTCCTGTTAGCATGGTCTATGTGGCTTTGTGGTTCTTGTGTGTGATACCTTGCATGTTTAAATGCCTGTTGTGCTGATTCTGATATATAGTAAAGCAATAAGAAAGGCATAGATTATATCATCTGGTTCAACGTCTTTTACATGTTGCCTGCAGGACATATCAACGAGTGTTTACTGAATTGTTTGCACCGTCTAAGCTTCTAGGGGCACCATCTTGAACTAATTCTGGGATTATGCTATATGCTAGTGAATTTGGTCATGGGTCTGCAGTAGATTGGTGACCATCTCAGCTCTGCAAAGGCAACAGCATTTCAGTGTGCAAATACTGCCATCTTCAATTGTTGTGATATTCAGATACTCATTATCTTCATACCATCCTCTACTGTCTTTCATTTTCTTACAATTTCTAGGGCTTGTCTCGTAATATTATTGTGATTCTAAGGTTTAGAACACGAACACTTCTATAAATTATTCTCCAAAGCTGAACTTGTCTCTGCCAGTACTGTAACCCAGCTAGATGTCGACCTTCAACATCCTTTCGATGATACAGGTGCTTACTGTCAATGCAAAAGAAGGGCCAGGGTGTTGTGGAGACCAGCACTTTCACCCAAATAATTGGTTGTTATGCAGCCAGCCAACTCCTTGATTCTATGTCAGCCAAAGGAAAATCTCTCAAAGTGCTTACAATCTGTTCGTCAAAGCTTCTTGCCTTCACTGCAGGAATGACGTTGAATTTCTTCAAATAGTGCATGTAGCTGGTAAGTGCTTGATATATCGTGTGAGGAAGAGTTTTTAATTATTAGTGCCCTGCTGCCGCATGGCTCTTTTTCAAGAGGATACTGACAAAAATACTGCACTTGCATTTTTTTCGCATGGCACGCTATTTATCGGAGATGTGCTGCTATAAACAATTACAGGATCCTCATTATGAACCAGTCTCAGTTTCAGTTGGGAAGAGCTCCAAAAACAAAGATTGGCCCTGTATCTGCATGTAATCTGCAAATGTCGTCGAAAGACACTATCTTGCGTGTGGAGAGAGTGAACAAAACATTTATTTGATGTTCTGCAAAGAAAATTAGTGAATGGTATTCTGGAGGCGCTGCGTTAAAGCGCCTCGAGCGTGCAGCGGAGGCGAACGAGTGCATCAAGTCGCGTCACACGTGAGACTTGAGCGCCATCTGGCAGTTTCATTTGGAAAACAAAGCACGTGGCCGTGTGCGCCCGTCTCAGAGGTGATAAGCTGTAGAACACGAGGCGATGAGTAGGTGCCATCGCCATCTCGTCTTAGCAAAGCGTTAGAAACACTCCCCATTCCGTGCAAGCGTTGCATGGTAAGCGCAGCGTGATAAGCGCTACGGTCCCTAAAATTACTCATGTATGCGTTTTCTAGTAAGAGGTGCATATGCAGAATATATAAGTGTTGTTATGGTGCCCCAGACATGTGCAATAATTGCTTCTTAATTGACAATTGCACAAGCATGAATGCTTAACCTTGAGCAACATTGGTGGTCGCTACGGATGGGGTCTGCCGTTTCAAGTACCCTATGCCGGTAAGAGTGGACAAACAGACAAATGTATAGACAGACAGACAGATAGACCAAAATTTTTGCGTCGAAGGTACCCAAGAAAGACTGTCATCTTTTATAAGCCGACAGGTGCAACTATCACACCTAGCATGTGCTGACATGCTAGCATGTGCTAACATGCTGCAGCGTGTTGTGACAAAAGACAGGGTTACATAGCATCAGAAGTGTGAACTGCAGGGCAGCAATTCCAAATCTACTTTGTGAAGTAGGTTGCTCGCTTCTCATTAGGTGTGTGGTTCGGAGTTTGCTCAATTCAATGCCTGTTCTAATGCCGTAGACAAGTCGCAGTACTTGTGCAGAATGTCGCGATCTCTCATTCAGGTTTCATGAACGCTTCTGTTTGGGCGTTCTTTTTTTTTTGTGTGTGTGAACAACACATACTCTTGTGTTCTTCTTGTCGACTAGTATGTGTCGACTTGTTTGAGTGCGCTTAGACAGTACGCGAAAAGATGCTCATATTTATGATTGCGAAATTTCAAATATTTTGCGTTGCTGTTTTGAAATAACAGATCTGGAGTGCGGCATTTCAAACAAGGATTGGTACTCTCCATTGCTTTTTGTTGCGTGCTCGCATATTTCAGATCTAATTTCTCTAGGTGGCTTTTACATTGGCCGATCAGCCGGGCGACCCACGATGCGAGGGCAGCTATGCAAAGCGTGCATGCCTTCGAGTCGTTGGGTGCATGCATCGTATAGGAACCTCACACACACGTGTCAAATCAGGTAATAGTTTATTTGCTATTTCGTGTGAAGTCTTATATCCGTGAGTGCAGCTCTCACGAAGTAATCACGTGATGTGGCAGGCTAGTTCATCCTTACACTGGCTCATTCTATGGACGATATAATTTGTGTGGGATACAAGTCCACAAGGCGCACTTCCGAAATTTGATCAGTACGTCTATTCTCTTCATAAAATAACAACGACTGTTGCAATGTATCAGTTGTACGTCTTCTGACACATTATTAAGGCCTTAGATGCCACACCAAAGGCTAAAATGTGCCGCCAGCGACATCGCCATCACGCGTCGACCGCGTCAACGCCATCTGTCGCTTTCACTGCCTGACACTCACAGTGAATGCTCTCTGTACTTATTGTGTATCTTATATATGAGGACGGCTGCACCACTCATGTGCTGAGTAACGAAAGACAGTCACACTGCTCCTTCGGACGCTATCGCGCCAGCTAACAAAAGAATTAGCAAGAGCAGCCGCTCATGAACGTTCAAGTTAGTGATGGTATTTGCCGCGGAAGGGTTATTCAGAGACGTGCTCAAGATTTGGCAACAAAACGCGGGTTACTCACTATAGATGATATTGTTACATTTAAGAACATACATACATACTAAAGGGTGGTGCGCACAACCTAATATCTGGTAACTGCAACCCCGAGTGACTCGAAGAAGGCCTCATGAGAAGTACGCGTTGCACGTGGCACTAAACAGAGCTGATATAGGCTAACGCTACACTCGTTCAGATAATTTTGCGATCAGTAAGACGGCTGGCGCGAATGCTCTCAGTGCGCTCTGTGCCGAGCAAGCGCAATCTTCTCGAAAGGGTGTCTGGAATGTAGGAGCAAAGCAGGTGGCGCCACTTTCGGTGAACGATGGAACTAGCATAAAACAACCTAATTTTTCATTTCATAGATAGGGCTACCACACAAAAAAAAACACCTGTGATGTTTATTAATAATTGAAAATTTTGTTTGAAGGCCTGGGTGGTCAAGTTAGCACAAGAAAATAAAAGACACAATATGCATTTAATAATATGCAATACTTGTAGCTAAGTAGCATCTAAAAGAAAAAAAACGAGTTTCTATGGAACTGGCACGCAGAATAATTACCTAAAATTATTGCCGTCTTTAGGTTCCCTGGTGAAGATAAAAAGAAAGGTCTCTTCAGAAATTTCCAGAAAGGGGAACTGCTGCTTCAATATATAGGAGTTGGGAGTGTCAGCTTCTATAGTTTTGTCGGTTTATCAGTATTGCGTAATAAAGTACAGCCATAAACTGCCGCAATCACACAATAATAATTCATCAAGTTTTTGTCAAAGCACAAAGCCACTTCGCATGGAAAACAAGTGTATTGTAGTGTACCTAGCCACTAAATATTACAGGTCTGCTTTAAATAGAAAATACTAGAAAATAGAAAGTGCAGCAAATACATAGAGGCGTTACAAATCCGGCACTGCGGCCGACAGCTTAGAGACGCGGACAGCCGAGCTCTTTCTTCTGACACATAGGTCTACTACTCGCGCCACGTCGCACGGCTTTTTATTTGCCCCGGGTGGGTTCTTTGAGTAACCGAATGTCCAACGAGAAGCGCCGCTGGTCGTGAGGTCAGAATCCTCAATGGGGTCGCCACAGGGCCACGCCATTCTCATCGAATCCGGAGCCGCTGCGCGTGCTTGCACTCAAGGACGAGTGACGTCGCTACACATTGCGTAAGACTCGCCAGACAGGAAGGCGCCGATTGCTTCGACGGGCTGAGCGAGCTCGCAGGTGCGTGACAGACCTGCGCCGCCGCGTGGTGACGCCATTGAGTTGATTGCGTCAGGCTGGCTCGACTGCTGGCCTTGACACAGATTGCCTTTGCAGAGGCATCGGCGCTCAGTGTGGACTACCAGGTGTAACAGCACCCCCGCCGCCAGACAATACGCAGCAAAGACAAGCTGCTTCCACGTGGCTCGGATGTTGGGCGCGCTCGTTCGCTGGGTCCCTCCAGGTTTACCTCCAGGGTCATGGGGAGAATGCAGCTCCAGACTTCGTTCCGTGAACACATCCTGTACTTGAGGACGGTTCCCAGCTCCACTGGCTTGTCGCCACAACTTGCCGGCCAGCTTCGCTCGTTTCTTCTGACGATTTTTGCTCTCAGCACTTGTCGATGGTTCTGCAACTTGTCAAGAACGGTTCGACAACAGACAACACACAACACAAGCAAGTGCCCTCAGTCACCCAACGGAACACCAGACAAAGTATAGTACATCATATACCATGCTGTGTGTATATCGAAATTTCATTCCGGCTACACCAAGAGACACATGTGGGACAAAAGACTCTAAATTCGAGAATTCAAACTTTTACACGTACAACAACATAACGAAATAGAATAGAACATAAAGTTGGCTCGTTGAGATCACTCTGGACGAGAGCACTCAGCTAAAGCTATGATGAGGACAAACTTTTGCCCCGAATTGCCTGCGAGAAACTGAAAGGTGGAGAAGGTACTAACTAAACACACGGCTCAATGCGTCTGCATTAGCGTTTAGCTTTCCATTTCTCTAACGAACGTCAAAGTTGTGCTGTTGGGGTATCATGCTCCACCTCAATTACCGGCCACTTTTAGGCGACATGTTATTTAACCAGGTTACAGGACAGTGGTCTGTTTCGACCACAAACGTCGAACCAAAGACATAACAGGCTAGCATTTGAACGGCCCACACGAGGCAAGTGCATTCCTTTTCAGAGGTACTGTATGCCTCTTCCCTGCCACTGAGTTTTCGGCTCAAATATAAAACTGGCCTTTCATTACCAGCACTGTCTTCCTGGCACAATATAGTTCCCCTGCCTCGATCACTTGCGTCGCATTGAATCACAAATCTCTTAGAGAAATCGGGCGCCATGAGAACGGGTTTTTCGCTTATGGCCTGTTTTAGCTGGCAAATTGCATTCTCCTTTTCTGAGTCCCATACTACTTTAACCCGCTAGTATCCAGCCAGGCCCGAAAATGCCCTTATCTCAGATTTTGTGGTTGGTCGTGGATAGTTCATGACGGCGGCTACCTTAATTTCTGAAGGTCTACGCCGACCACGCCCCACAACGCGTCCCAGGTAAGACACCTTGCCGCACCCTAGCTGACATTCAGTAGGTTTCACGGTAAGGCCAGCCTCTTTCAACCTGTTCAGCACGACGCGTAAATGCTTGACATGTTCTTCCCAGTTGTTGGAGAAGATGGCGACATCGTCAAGATGCGGCAGAGCGAACTCAGAGAGGCCTTTAAGAACGCGATCCATTAAGCCTGAAAAACAAAAGGGCGCATTTTTCAATCCAAAGCTCAGCTTAAGTGGATGATACGTTTCAAATGGAGAAACAAATGCGGCATTGCGGCTAGCACGCTCTGTAAGGGGGACTTGCCGATACCCTCGCACGAGGTCTAGCATGGAAATATATCTGGACTGTGACACAGTTTCCACCTTCTTCTGTAGGTTTGGTATCGGGAAAGTTTGGTTTCGAGTTATGGCATTAAGGCGCCTATAATCGATGCATGGCCTCGGATCTTTTCCTGGCACTTAAACCAATATTAGAGGGAATGTATATAGTCACTCTAGCCCAGTACTATGACTCCCGATTCCAGCATTTTATTGATGTCCTCTTTCATGATCTGCTTTTGCACAGGGGAACAATGATACGACTTGCTACGGATTGGCTCCTCACAAGTTAGCTCGATATCGTGTTCGATCACCGTCGTGTTTCCGGGACGGTCTGAAAACACGTCTTCAAACTCGGAAACAATCCTTCTCAGGTCCACCTTCCTGACTTCACTTAACCTAGGCTCTAGGTTCAACTGCTTCAAGATTACCTCCGATGCCCTTTCGATTACATCACTAGAACTCAAAATGTCTGCTTCCTCTTCCTCTGAAGCATTGAACAGCCGATTTACGACCGCTTTACGTTGAACGTATGGCCTCATCAAGTTACTGTGGTAAATTTTGTTCGGCCGCCTTCCTAATTTCACTTTATAATTGGTATCAGAAAGCTTCGATATTACTTTGGCGGGCCCTTCCCAATGAACCTCAAGGTTGTTCTTTTTGGACGGTTGCAGCAGCATTACCAGACTTTCTACTTCAAGAGCGCGCTTCTACGCCGATTTGTCGTAGTACTCCTTCGACAACACTTGTGAAGCCTTCATGTGGCTTTCCACTAGATCTTTCGTTTTTCCAAGCTTCTGAAGGAGGTCTAGAACATACGCAACTATATTAGGGTCCTCATCGAATCCCTCCCAGGACTCGCATAGCATTCACAGTCGTGTTCTCAAACTCCGGCCATACACAAGCTCTGCAGGGCTAAAACCAGTGCTCTCATGAGGAGCTGATCTCAAAGCGAACATAGCAGGAGGAATACACACTTCACAGTCACATTTGTGCTCGTAGCAAAGAGCTCTCAGTATCCGTTTCAGAACGGCATGCATACGCTCTACCGGAATAGATTGCCGGTGATGGATCAAGCTGTGCACAACTTTTATTCCACATTTATCCATAAAGGTAGACGTAAGGCAGCTGGTGAAGACACTATCATTGTCGCATTGGATTTCAGAAGGAAATCCAACGCGTGCAAGTATAGATAGCAGTGCATCCACGACATGAAGGGAATTGAGTTCCTTAAGCGGTATCGCTTCCGGAAATTTTGTGGCTACACAGAGAGCCGTCAGGAAGCACTGACAACCTTGCCTTGACTCTGGCAATGGCCCGACGATATAAATTACTAGGCGGCGAAAAGGTTCTGTGAAAATTGGCACAAGCTTCATGGGTGCCTTCCACTGATTTCGTGGTTTTCCCCGCTCTCTGACAAGTGTCGCATGAGCGTACAAAGTCTTCGATATCCTTCCAGCATTTCGGCCAATGAAACTCAAGGGAAACTCTAGCCTTGGTCTTTTTTATGCCGAGATGCCCTGCCCATGCATTTTCATGTGCCAGTTGCAATAGTTGGCGACGACACTTTTGTGCCACCAAGAGCTGCTCATACTTGCGACCTTGCGCATTTGTGTAGCTGTGATACAAAAGCCCTGCTTTCTCAAAAAAAGAAACATTCTTTTTCTTTTTTTCCTAGTTTACGCTTTCCATTAGCGCTTTTATGGAGGGGTCCTCACGCTGCTCTCGAATGAGCGTCTCTCGATCAACCCTCGACTGCTTACCCCAACTTTCCGCTACCGGCGAGAGCGTTGCACCCCTCTGGCTCTGGCTCAATGGCACCATGTCGTCTCCCCCTGCTACAGAAACCGCGCCAGTCGCTTCGGCGACGGGCCGCTCGAGTGACTGCTCACATGACTCACACGAAGAATTTCCTCTCTGAGGTTCCGTCGACTCACCGCCAAGGTCACTTGATGGTTCACCGCATTGAACAAGATCAAGCTCCTGCGAAAGCTTCTGCGCTTGCAATCGCGTGAGGGCCATGCACGCTAAGTAGGGGAAGAATGATTTACCCTGCTGTTTCACAAGCTGCTCTGAGTGGTGAGAGAAAAGATAAAGAAAAAGACCAGGAATCGCGGCAGACACAGCTGCTTCGGTGTGAATCTTACTGAACAAGCCTTCAATGACAACTGTAGCGATTGGTAAGCAAGCACTCTGCTCTTCGGCGACTTGCCTGATCCACGCGCATTTTCCTGTAAAGTCATCCGGAGACACCAAAAAAGGATGGACAACGTCCATGGTTGCCGCTGAGTCTCGAAGTGCTCGACACGTTTTCCCATTCACACTAATTTCTTGGAGATACGGCTCTAACAACCGTATGTTCTTTCCCGATTCTCGGATTGTTGCAAAAGCAAACTTTTGCTTACAGTTTATCGCCATGTGCCCTTCCTTATTGCAGTTGTAGCAGATTAGCGGCTTCCGTGAATCAAACGCCCGTGTGGTATCAGCGCGTTGTTTAGGAACGTCACTCGATTTCTCCGCTTCCGTTTGCCCTTCCCCTACAGTGTCCTTCGTAAAAAACGGGTCCCTCTGGAAATTACGGTGCAGAGCGGATTTCCGTTGATCATACTTCGTTTAAAAGCCCTCTTTTCTTTCATTCTTTTCAACGCACAGTGCCCTGCTATGCGACTTTCGGCGAGTATAATACTCCTCAGCTAGCTCTGCTGCCTTGTTTAGCTGCACTTCACCAAGTTTGTCCTGCTGCCAAAGCTTGACATCCTCCTTGATGAAGCGGTAGAATTGCTCCAATGCAATGCATTTTACCACTTTATCGCGGTCATCATAAAAACCTTTGCCCTTGAGCCATTCAATTAAATCGGCTTTGAGATGAAACGCAAAGTCAACGTGTGACTCATTCCCCCTTTTAGCATACCGGAACATTTGCCTGAAAGCCTCGGGTGACAACTTATAACGTCTCAAGAGCACTTCCTTAACCTCCTCATAGCTCTCAAACGCTTCCCTCGACAAGCAAGTTATCGCGTCGGACACTTCGCCGGGAAGAAGAGCTAACAAGTTCTGCGCCCAAAGAGACCGCTCCATAGCATTTCGCTCGCGGACGTGTTCAAACTTGACGAGATACTTCGCCATGTCCTCGCCTACTACGAACGGTGGCAGTTGGTCGCGAATCCTCCGACCGCTGGCCTGAACTGTCGCAGAAGCTACGCTAGGCATCTGCGAACACTGTAGGATTGCCAATTCTATTCGTTTCAACTCAAGACGCTCCTGTCTCTCGGCTTCCTTACAGCGTTCTCGCCTTTCAGCTACTTCAGGTTCGAGAGCCTTTCGACCTCCTCACGGCGTGCTTTGATATCCACCCAGGCCTCATCGACTTCCTCAGCCGACACTCGTTCATCCTTCATGTTCTTGAGGATCGCTTGCTTTCGTTTTGCACGGCCCAAAGAAAGGCCAAGTTCCTCAGAAATTTCGATGAGTTCCTTCACTTCAAGGTTCTCCATCGTTCACACTAGCCTCTTGCTGTTTCCCCTGTTAAGAATCTACTTGCCGTACCCACTATAATTCTACTAGCAAGACGCGCAAGCAACTTTTTAGCACTGTCGTGTTTACACCCTCTGCATTGACATTGGTTTCAAAGCGCTCTGACTTGGCTTGAAACAATCAAAGCTCGCTCGCCAATGCTTCACACAGCCCTTCTCTAAAACTACTATAACCTGAGCTTGAGTAGTCTGGTGACCTGAGGGGAAAACATCAGGCACTCACCGCATCGATGTCGCTGACGCTGGCCGATCCCGCAGCTGCCAACCACTGTTACGAAAGAGGCCGACGCCAACGCGGTCCTGAAGATGCCATTGCGTTGAACTCCGCCGGGAAGGTCACCAGCCGTTTGATAGCGTAGGTTTCTCAGCTCGCGACTGCTTTTGCGCAGAGCTCATAGACGAGCGGACGAGACGACGGTGAGTTAACAAGGTTTATGTACAGTATAGATACAGAGGCGTTACAAATTCGACACAGGGGCCGACGGTTTAGAGACGCGAAGAGCCGAGCTCTCTTCTTTCACACATAAGTCAACTGCTCACGACGCACCGCAGGGCTTTTTTTATATGCACCGGGTGGATTCTTTGAGTAACCAAATGTCCAACCAGAAGTGCCGCTGGTCGTGATGTCAGAATCCTCCAATGGGGTCTCCGCTGGGCCGCGTCATTCTCATCAATTACGGAGCAGCTGTACGTGGCTGCACCCAAGGATGAATGACGTCGCCATGCATTGCGTAAAACTCGCCAGTGAGGAAGGCACCACCACGTGATGACACCGTTGAGTTGTTCGCGTCAGGTGAGCTCGCGTGCTGGCCTTGACACAGATTGCCTTTTTCAGAGGCATGGACGTTCGAAGTGGACTCGCAGGCATAACAAGGCTCTGGACGACAGAGCCCGAGTTGCCGAGGTTGCCAATGGCTTTTTGTAATGAGAACACTATCTAGCGATTGAGAGAGATGACCCATTCTGGACCCCCTCAAACTCAATCCGATTGCAGCAGCGATCACTCTTTCAAGCAACCGAAGAGGCATTTAACGCAGCCAGCGATGATGTCACGAATCACGCTACATAGAGTGCCGACTCCTAATAGCAATATTTGCTTTACGAGAGGGCATGTCTATTTTTAGATTTCTTTTTTTGGCCCAGCACATGCGCTTAGGCCGTCCAAAAATTAAGGATTCCTGTGTTTGCAGATCGCGAACTTTTGACCGAAGGTATCTTCTTGTTACTTCGAAAAGCCTTGTATGTGGCGCTAGGTGGGAATTTCAGTTGAGGCAACCTCTTGAATAGGCAGACATAACTAGTGGCTTTTTTATTTCACCGATGTCATCCACACTTCTTTGAACAATGTCCCTTTATGTTAAATTGTTATTCCAGATAATTTTCTCGGATATAGCACACAGAAAGGCAGCCGTATAATACAAGGGCTGATCCTCACTCATAGAAGAGTAGACACTGCATTCCTACATTAAAAGGCCTCTCTTTGCGCCATAAGAAATTTAAGTTAGGGGGTGGCAGTTGTTGTGCCCCGTCATGGAAGGTTTAAAAAGATCGCAACTTATCCACGGAGTGAATGATGAATAGTGGGGCGAAGCATCTGTCCGTCCATTCGTTGTTGCTCCCATCCATCCATACGTGCGTCTGTGTGGCCGCTCGTGCGTCCAGCCGCCCGTCCATGCGTGCATCTGTTCGTGCGTCCGCACGTTCATCTGTGCGTCAGTCGCTGCTTTCATCCATGCATCTGCTCCTGCGTCCGTCCACGCGTCCATACGTCCGTGCAGCCATCCGTGCATCCGTCCATGCATCTGTTTGTGTGTCCGTTTGTCCACCTATTCAACACTCCAAGTACCACCATCGCGCATCTTTTCATCATATATTCCTCATATAGAAGCACCGCCATCCAGCGGACATTTCAAGGACTGAACTAGAGGAGGCACACGCGCACTTTCTTACGGCTTGCAATTCGTGTCTACTTCCCACTTTAACCACCTCGATTTCATGGTATATACTAGTTCACTGTATTCATCACCAGGTGAAATCCGAAGGCTTTGGCCACCAATTGGACTCTATACAACCAGTCTTCAAAATGAGACAAAATCCCCCATTGCGATAAAAGCCGCATATCTCGCACTGGTGGCAATCGAAAACCTCGAAAGGCCTAATACCAGTGGCATGTTCGTAGCTGGGAATTCGCTAGAAAAAACAAAAAAAGAGAATGAAAGAAAATAATACTAATAAACTGTTTCACCCGGACGGCCATGGTCTAACACAAATTACCAATGTCACAACAATAGGATCCTTGTGTATAAAAAAGGAAAAAATGTCCTGTAAAAAAACCAAAGACAAAAACAGGATGCAAAAAGAGAGAGGGAATAAAAAACTAGAAAGGAAAAGGCCATGTAAAAAAGAAAAAAAATCACTCAAAAGGAAAACAGGATGAAAAAAAAGAGAGAGAGCAAAAAAAAAAAACAAAAAAGAAAAGGAAAAAAACAGGGAGAATTACAAGACAAAAAAAAAGGAAAACAAACAACAAAGAGGGTATGAATGTGTAATTCACATCAATTCCTTACTTATTGTGTATATGAAATCAAGCGTCCAATGTAAGAGCCTGAGCAGTGACGAGGAATCTTTAGTGAGGGAGGGAAAAAAGGGGGGGATCAACACAGGTGAAGAAGAGAAGAGGACTCTATGGAAAAGACATCAAGCGAAGACTACGAAGTGGTACAAGAAGCCGATATAAATAAAAGACAACAGAAGAATAATTGTTAGTCAAGATCAAAAAAGACAAAAATAGTATGTAAATTAGTTTACACCTGGAACAAAAGAAGAATCATTGTCAGTCAAGACGAAGGTTACACATAGAATGTTCATTAGTTTATGGTAAGTACAAAATAAATTCCCTAATTTCCCGATCCGCTCCCTTGGCTGTTGTTACCCTGGTGGTAGTCATCCCTTTCTTTTATTCTGTTATTTTATTTTATTAAAAAAATTATATATTTTTTCTTTTAATTTTTAAATTTGGCAGCCTGAGATACTTCGGTGCAGCAGGCAGGGCTTAACACTTTATGTTCTTTTAGGTAAATTTAATGTGCCCAACACCACTCTCTGTATTCATGGCACTGCAGCCCAACGCTCGCTAAACCTTTCTAAAACCAAGGTGGTTACTCCCAGTGAGTATAGCGTGGCAACCTTTTTCTGTCAGATAGTGCTCAATGTACATGTCAATGATTGCTATTGGGAAATAAGAGACAGGAGAATTCGGCATTTACTTTCATACGGCTTGCGCTTCGTATCTATTTCCCACCTTTAATCACTTCGAGTTCATTCATGGTATATACTAGTTCATTTTATTCATGGCACTGCGGCTCAACGCTCGCTAAACCTTTTTAAAACTAAGGAGGTTACACCCAGCAAGTATAACGCTACAACCTTTTCTTGTCAGATAGTGCTCAATGTACATGCCAATGCCTTCTAATGGTGATCGCAGCTTGCGCGTTAACTAAAAGCCGAATGCTCCTGTCTCTCATTCCCCATTAGCAGCCATTGGCTTGTACATTGAGAAATATATTTATTGCTCAACAACGCACAGAAGACATCCCTCACCGGCACCACATTGGAAGTCAAAATGTTATACTTGTTACACACTACAACGGCTACGAGGGACGAATGAGTGTTGCTACAAGGAGCGTCGTCCCTAAAAAAACCTGGAGTACTCACTAAAGATCATATTGTTACGTTCAAGAACATACATGTATACTAAAGGGTGGTGCGCACAAACTTAATGTCTGGTAACTGCGACACTAAGTGACTCGAAGAAGGCCTCATCAGAAGTACGCGTTGCACGTGGCACTAAAGAGAGCTGATATAGGCTAACGCTACACTCGTTCAGATAATTTTGTGATCAGTAAGACGGCTGGCGCGAATGCTCTCAGTGCGCTCTGTGCCGAGCAAGCGCAATCTTCTCGAAAGGGTGTCTGGAATTTAGGAGCAAAGCAGGTGGCGCCACTTTCGGTGAACGCTGGAACTAGCATAAAACAACTTAATTTTTCATTTCATAGATAGGGCTACCACAAAAACAAAATCACCTGTGAGGTTTATTATTAATTGAAAATTTTGTTTGAAGGCCTGGGTGGTCAAGTTAGCACAAGAAAATAAAAGACACAATATGCATTTACTAACATGCAATACTTGTAGCTAAATAGCATCTAAAAGAAAAAAAAAACGAGTTTCTATGGAACTGGCACGCAGAATAATTACCTAAAATTATTGCCGTCTTTAGGTTCCCTGGTGAAGATAAAAAGAATGGTCTCTTCAGAAATTTCCAGAAAGGGGAACTGCTGCTTCAATATATAGGAGTTGGGAGTGTCAGCTTCTATAGTTTTGTCGGTTTATCAGTATTGCGTAATAAAGTACAGCCATAAACTGCCGCAATCACACAATAATAATTCATCAAGTTTTTGTCAAAGCACAAAGCCACTTCGCATGGAAAACAAGTGTATTGTAGTGTACCTAGCCACTAAATATTACAGGTCTGCTTCAAATAGAAAAAAAAAAAAGACATTACCACTCGACCTTTTACTACTCTGATCATTCCCATTGAGGCGTAAAGAATATATTGATTAGTTTATGTCTAATATAATCTTTATAGAAACCTTAAATACCACTTCGTCTACAGGTAGAGGAAATTTCATTTTGTTAGGTTGAATAAATTCATCATACTTGCAGTACGACGGAGGCTTGCACAGTAAAAATGCTTTTTGTTGCTCACACTATTTTCATTTTTATTACGTAACGATTTATACGACACCTCACCACCAGGTGTCATTGAAAAGTGGGGATGATAGTTTTTCTGAATTAGGCAAATTCAATTTCTTAGGCGCGAAGCTACTTATAGCGACACCCGTTCGTCTCTCATACCCGTTGTAGTAGTGCATAACAAGTATAACATTTTGACATCCAATGTGGCGCTGGTGAGAGATTTCTTCTGTGCGTTGTTGAACAATAAATATATTTCTCAATGGACATGCCAATGGCTGCTAATGGGGAATGAGAGACAGGAGCATTTGGGGTTTAGTTAACACGCACGCTGCGATCCCCATTAGCAGCCATTGGTGTGTACATTGAGCATTATCTGACAAGAAAAGGTTGCAGCGTTATACTTGCTGGGTATAACCTCCTTAGTTTTAGAAAGGTTTAGCGAGCGTTGAGCCACAGTGTCATGAATAAAATGAACTACTATATACCATGAATAAACTTGAAGTGATTGAAGGTGGGAAATGGCTACGAAGCGCAAGCCGTATGAAAGTAAAAGCCGAATTTTCCTGCCTCTCATTTCCCAATAGCAGCCATTGGCATGCACCTTGAGCTTTATCTGGCAGGAAAAGGTTGCTACGGTATACTCGCTGGGCGTAACCACCTTGGTTTTAAAAAGGTTCAGCGAGTGTTGGGCTGCAGTGCCATGAATACAGTGAACTAGTATATACCATGAACTCGAGGTGGTTAAAGGTGGGAAGTAGACCCGAAGCGCAAGCCGTAAGAAAGTGTGCGTGTGCCACCTCTAGTTTAGTCCTTGGAATGTCCGCTGGATGGCGGTGCTTCTATATGGGAAATATATGATGAAAAGATGGGAGATGGTGGTATTTGGAGTGTTGAATAGATGGACGAACAGACACACAGACAGATGCATGGATGGACGCATGAACGGACGCAGCGGCGGATGCATGGACGAACGCAGTGACGTACGCAGGAACGGACGCACGCAAGTATGGACGGGTGGATGGATGCATGGACGGTCACACAGACGGACGTATGGACGGACGGAAGCAAGAATGAATAGACGGACGAATGCTTCGCCCTACTCTCCATCATTCACTCCGTGGATATGCTGCTAATTTTTTTGGCCCAGTGTTGAGCACGTCTCTGTAAAACCTTTACACGTTAAATAACACAGCTAAAACGTTCATGAGCGGCTGCTATTGCTAATCATTTTGTTAGCGGGTGCAATAGTGTCCGAAGAAGCAGTGTGACTGTCTTTCCTTACTCAGCACTTGGGTGGTGCAGCCGTCCCCATATATAGGATACACAATATGTACAGAGAGAATTCACAGTGCTTGTCATGCAGTGAAAGCAACAGATCGCGTTGACGCGTGATGGCGATGTCGCTGGCGGCCAATTTTACCGTTTGGTTGGCATCTAAAGCGTTAATAATGTGTCAGAAGACGTACAACTGATACATTGGAACAGTCGTTGTTCTTTTATGAAGAGGTTGGACGTACTGATCATATTTCGGAAGTGCGCCTTGTGGACTTATATCCCAGACGAATTATATCGCCCAAAGAATGCGCTAGTGTAAAGATGAACTAGCCTGCCACATCACGTGAATACCTCGTGAGAGCTCCACTCGCGGATATAAGACTTTACACGAAATAGCAAATAAACTATTACGCAATTTGACACGTGTGTGTGAGGTTCCAGAACGATGCATGCACCCAACGACTCGAAGGCATGCACGCTTTGCATAGCTGCCCTCGCATCGCGGGTCGCCTGGCTGATCGGCCAATGTAAAAGCCACATAGAGAAATTGGATCTGAAATACGCGAGCACTCAAGAAAAGGCAATGGAGAGTACCAATCCTAGTTTGAAATGCCGCACTCCAGATCTGTTCATTCAAAACAGCAACGCAAAATATCTGAAATTTTGCAGTCACAAATATGAGCGTATTTTCGCGTACTGCCTAAGCGCACTCAAACTAGTCGACACATAATAGTCGACAAAAAGAACACGTAAGTATGTGTTGTGCACACACACACAAAAAAAAAACGCCCAAACAGAAGCGTTCATGATACCTGACTGAGAGATCACGACATTCTGCAAAAGTACTGCGACTTGTCTACGGCATTAAAACAGGGATTGAATTGAGCGAAACCCTAACCACACACATAATTAGAAAAGAGCGATTTATTTCACAAAGTATATATAGAATTGCTGCCCTGAAGTTCACACTTCTGATTCTATGTAACCCCGTCTTTTGTCGCAACACACTGCGCTTAAAGGGCGGTACTATAAAGACATTTCGGCCGTCACCGGACTTGTCCCGGCAGCACAAGGCGCAAAAACCACCCACGGCAACGACCAGCGACGTCAGTCTTGGATGAAAACTATTTCACAATACAGCGCGCACGGAAGGACAAGTTCGTATCGATCAAAACAGATGCGCTGTGCCCCAGGATACGCACCTCCAGAGCAAAGATGACGGTCGCAAGCGACTGTTAACAACCTATAGTGCCTAGATATACGTACTAGTGTGCCGACTGCGGACTGTTTGGAATGGGAAAAGCAGGCACCAAGGAGGTGAAAAAAATTTGGCCCCGTATCTTCATGTTAATCTGCGAATGTCGTCGAAAGACAATAGTCTTGAGTGTGGAGATAGTGAGCAAAACTTTTATTTGATGTTCTGCGCAAGAAACTCGGTGAATGATATTGTGGCGGTGGTGGTATGACAATTTTATTACAGAAAATGTACCAGAGAGTTGCGGCATATTGCATGATTGAGTGGCAAGAACCTATTCCGGGATGCCAATGGAGTTGGCCGCTGCTCGAGCGTACCACACCGAGGATCGTTGAGCTTCCAAGGTCTAGCAGCAAGCAGCTTCTCCCAAGCCTCTCTAGTTGTGATGGGTAAAGGGGTTGAAAATGGAAGCGTGTTAGTAGGGCACGAAGTGACGACGTAGTAGGTGTCGGCCAGGACCTGGCAGGGCGAGCAGGTTCCACTGATATCCGGCAAAAAATGCCTGGTGACTACCGAACTGAGATGAGTGTTCTTCTAGAGGCGGGATAGCATTCGCGCGTCCGCTTTCTCTATGCTAGTTGCAGGGTCCGGGTACAAGTATTCTGGAGGCGCTGCGTTAGAGTGCCTCGAGTGTGCAGCGTTGGCGAACGAGCGAATCAAGTCAGGTCACACGTGATGAATGAGTGCTATCTGGCAGTTTTCTTGGAAAATGAAGCGCGTGGCTCTAAGACGGCGTGCGCGCATGTCTCAGAGGTGATAAAAAGTAGAATGCAAGGCGACGGAGAGGCGCCACCACCGTGTCGTCTTAGCAAAGCATTGAAAACACTCGCCTTTTCGTGCAAGCGTTGCGACGATCCTTAGAATTACTTAAATATATGCCTTTTAAACGCGAAGCGTTTCTTAGCGAACTTAAGCGACGTTGAGCGTATCTATCTATCTATCTATCTATCTATCTATCTATCTATCTATCTATCTATCTATCTATCTATCTATCTATCTATCTGTCTGTCTGTCTGTCTGTCTGTCTGTCTGTCTGTCTGTCTGTCTGTCTGTCTGCCTGCCTGTCTGTCTGTCTGTCTGTCTCTCTGTCTGTCTGTCTGTCTGTCTGTCTGTCTATCTATCTATCTATCTATCTATCTATCTATCTATCTATCTATCTATCTATCTCATATAGCCGCCTACGTCTTTTAGCTCTCGTGTCCATTTCGATAAAGGTATTGGTACAAAACTTAGTATGGCATGACATGACTGTGTGAAGAACATATTTTATGATGATACGGGGCGCGAAAAAACGACACACAACAGAGAAGAAGTACACAGACGACGCGCTACTAGCAACTCGTTGCTAGTAGCGCGTCGTCTGTGTACTTCTTCTCTGTTGTGTGTCGTTTTTTCGCGCCCCGTATCATCATGAACATATTTTAGTAATCATAACATGAAAATCATGGCATTTATGTCATGAATGACATGAATTACAATTATGATCCTGCAGCCTTCGCAGTGGTTTCGTTCGTATGGCATGTTGCAAAATTCCTATTGTATGACATGATTGCATGGTGAACACAAGCGATAGACCCTAACATTGTAAACATGAGATGCGTGTCATGTAACAACAAGACTGCTTGATGCCCTCGCGGCCGTTTCGCTAGCTTCACATGTACTAAACTGGGTATTGCGCGATGCGAACGGATGACAAAGGGAAATGACACGTTTAAACATGATAATCACGACTTGCGTGCCTATGTTGTGTAACAACGCGACTACATACCACACTCACGATGCCAAATTTGGTATTACGTGACGCCAATGAACGATGAAGGTATGTGACTGGTGCAAACATAATAAGCATGAGGTGCGTTGAGAACATGACGACGTTCCACAGTCAAGGTGTCAATACATTTCGTCATGACGCGGTGCGCCTGCTCACCAGCGTTTATTCCGTCGCGTCAGGCCGGCGTTGCCACGCCAGGTGCTGGTCCTACCATACACTCGCAGGCCCGCGTCGCCCTGCGTTGCTTTCACGCATGCGCGTTGCAGTGCGTCCGGCGCCCCTTCATCACGAAAAGAGGGAGACGCAGTGTTGTCTGGGTATCAGCGTAGAGTAGTGTTTCTCTATGGCATCGGCGCGAAATGCAGCGTGTCGTATTTCGCGCCGGTTGCTGTCGGGCCGCGCCGATGGACGCTGGTCGCGCCTGGCGTCAGATTATACACCAGAACAAAGCAAGTTGAGTGCTTGCTGGATAATTGAAAGGCACGTGGCGCCATCTGTTGCAAGCACAAAGAAGCAACTCTCTCAACTGCCAGGCAAGCAGAGGCCCTGCAACTCAAACGCGAAACTTCACAACTCAAGTCCGGCTGTAACCATGGTTTGTGCTGTTCCCGTGCTTGAATTTGACGCTGATTTTGTGTAAAACGTCGAGGAGACCTTGTTCGACAGTCCGGAATGTCTGCAGTACGTGCATTGCAGACTACAATAGCAGCTTCATCAGGTACGTACTATTTCGATTGAAAGAAACTCAAACAGCGTAAGCCGTTGCTTTCGACTAAGTCGAACTGCTCCGCGCCTCGGCTGTGACAAGGCAGAATTTGTGCTGTAAGACGGCATCAACTTATTGCAAGAATCTGGTTCCAACTTATGCTCTTGCACCACATGTGTATCAATTGAAATGTGGTGTTTAATGTCCCAAAACCACCGAATGATTATGAGAGACGCCGTAGTGGAGGGCTTCGGAAATTTCAACCACCTGGGGTTCTTTACCGTGCACCCAAATCTGAGTAAACGTGTCTACAACATTTCCGCCTCCATCGGAAATGCAGCCCCTGCAGCCGGCATTCGATCCCGCGACCTGCGGGTCAGCAGCCGAGTACCTTAGCCACTAAATCACCGCGGCGGTGTGCGTATGTATCAATTACCAGTCCTGCCGGGCACTCGGAACACACACACGCTGCAAAAGTGCCAGCCAGAACAAGATTTTAAAATGCTACTGTGACGCCGGCCGAAAACACATGTAGATTCGCCTAGTGACAGTCAAGGCATGTCGCTGTTCGACCGGGTCGAAAGTCCTGCTTTCCGCGCCGTTCACGCATCACTACAGTAGGCCATTGTAGTTGTACTAAACATGCGCGGTGCGTGCATCCACGCCTGAGTCGTAATACGTATATCCTGTGAAGAAGAAGATGTGCCTGCAGCAAGCAGCATCGCCAACGTTAAGATGCCAATACAATGGCCAATAATTCTGCAATGAATACCGGGGTATAATCTGGGAGTCGAATCAAAAAGGACCAGTTCAAAAAAGGAGAGAAGATGCCAACCCCAGCCTTTTCTTTTGACACAGATCTATTTGTTACGCATTGGGACGAGAAGTGTCCCTGTGGCGCTGGTACCTACAAATGGGGGCAGTATTCCGATGAAGAACCCAAAGGCGATTCAAGTGCAGCTTCGAAAAGCCACTTCGCATTTCCAGGAGATAACTGAGGTCCGCCAGTTTGGTCGCGGAGGCATCCTGTGCTGTTCTGCAGATCAGGAATGCATTCGTAAGCTCCTGCAATTTTCCGAATTCGCAGCACATCCGGTAAGCCCATTTATTCCGGCACACCTCGCATGCTCGAAAGGATTAGTCCGCGGTGTAGACACAAGCCTGACACCTGCAGAAGTGCTCGATTTGTTTTCAGTGGCTGGTGTAATTTCAGTATACAGATGCGCCCGTACAATTGACAACATAAAATCCCCAACGGAATCCGTGATAGTGACCTTTTTAGGAACAGTCCGACCTTCCGAAATTAAGGCATGGCCACTGATCTATAAGGTAGAGCCACTTTCCCCCAAACCTCTGCAGTGTTTGAAATGTTGGCGATATGGACATAGCGTCAGAGGGTGCCGATCAGTTCTTAGATGTCGTCTGTGTGGTGAAAATCATGACAGCCGCGAGTGCAGCTCTGAGAAAGAGAGGTGCTGCTTATGTAATGGGGCGCACCCTGCAGACTCCGCAGACTGTGCAGCAAAAGAAAGGGAGCTTGCCATATTGGATATTGTAGAACACAAGCGGTGCTCTCGGAGAGAAGCCGTTGCAGAAATGCAGGAGAGATCCAAAGGATATGCAGGTGTTGCAGCACGTAATACCACCGCCATGGATGCATCTCTCACAACTTCTATCGCAGAGGCCATAGAGAAGGCTACGGAAAAGTCAATGGAACGCCTCGCAAACAATCATTTTGAAAGCTTGGCACAATTGGTTTCCAATCAACTATCTTAAATTCTAGGTGTAGCATCTACGAACGATTGGGATCCTCGGACATCATTAGTATCGCAGCGTACGAAAATAAAAAGTGCAACAACACGTCAGCGAGCGGTTTCTACTGTGGCAGGGACTTTCAAAACAACGGAAGACGGTGATCTTACGGATGAATCAGAAGCATGTGCAGAAATGGATATGGACTCTCATAAGAATCTGAAGCGAACCCGATCTCCCCAATCAAAAAATTTTTTGCATAATTCGAAATCTAAAAAGTATCTATCCAAAAAAGAATTCTTTGAGAACATGTCTAAGAAAGACTTCTTGCGAAAGGACATTTTGGACCAAGCAGTTTCTGCGACGGTTCTGTCGTCAAAATAGGTTCACTAACTATATTACAGTGAAATTGCATATCTATATTTTCCGCAGCCACAGACCTATCATACCTTTCTTCACAACTTTCCCCAGATATTATATCACTGCAAGAAACCTGGCTTTCCACCAGCCAAAAGTTTTACCTAAAAAATTATCGGCTATTTCGATTGGACCGACCTAGCAGAGGTGGTGGGCTTGCTGTCTCGATAGAAACTAAGTTTAGTCACAAAGCTACGATCTCTTATCGTTGTGTGACTCCAGATTGTAAAATCTTGATTGGGGACATAATATTACCCGACGGTTCTCTCTTTTCGTTTGTAAATGCGTATTTACCAGCCGGGGTGCAAGACGCACGAAGTCTAGACGATATGTTCTCTGCCTCCAGAAAGGATATATTAATCACTGGAGACTTCAATTCACATCATGTGGCTTGGGGTTTCAAAACAGATTTAAGCGGAAAAGGTTTGTGGGAATGGGCTATTGACAAGAATTTATCTTGTTTAAATTGGCAATCTGCCACTTTTGTCCGAGGTCTCTCTAAATCTGTAGTTGACTTGACATTTTCAAGCTAATCTCTAAATAGATGTTCGTGGGAAACCTTAGACTGTACTACTAACAGTGACCACTTGCCTATTAGTTTTGTACTGAACTTTCCGAGAATACATGTCGCCGAAAAGGCCCGCTCATTCCTCAACTATAGAAAAATTAGAAAAAGACTTGAGGGCTACTTTTGATCGCCGCAAGGACATACAAGGTGACATTAGGGCTATGAGTCTGTGTGCAGTGTTAAAAAGATCAGTAAAAGACGCAACTTTTAAATTAGACTCGGCCACAAGAGGTTCTTTTAGTCCATGGTGGACTGAAGAGTGCATGAAGAGCTATAGAAAAGGGAAAGCTGCTTGGAAACAACTGCTGGTCAACCAATGTCCAAAAAATTGGCATGATTATAAATTTGCAGCAGCAGACTTCAAACGCACAGTAAGTATAGCAAAAGATGGTTATAATATGAAACGACATGATTATCTTTCTAGGGCTAAAAACAAAAAAGCGCTCTTCAGATTTTTAAGATCTCAAAAGATGTTAACACCCGCTGAAAATATTGACTCTTCTGTTCTTTCCCCCTGTGAGCTCCTTGATTTAGTAGAAAATATTGCGAAAGGGCTCCAAGATAGATTTATGTCAACTATACCACTGCACATTGTGAACCCAATGGCAGGTGAGGATTTCAAGGAGGTTACTTTAGATGAGCTGGCAGAGATAATAAGGCACTTATCTCCTTCAGCACCTGGACCAGACGGGGTAACAAATGCAATGATAAAAGTTATATTCGAGATTTGTACAACTGAAGTACTTAATCTGATGAATTTTTCTTTGACAAAAGCTTGGATACCTGCGGAATGGAAGCTGTCTAAAGTGATTCCACTTCTTAAAAAGCAGGAGAAAGGATTCGCCTTGGACAATATAAGGCCAATATCACTCACGTCGAATCTGGTTAAGCTAATTGAAAGAGTTCTGAATGCCCGGGTAATGCAATATATTGATAATAACGCAATATTACACCCCAGTCAAATTAGTTTTAGATCCGGTTGCTCAATATGGTGTGCGCATGTTGATTTAGAGAGCCGAATACAACTGGCTCGGCATCGGCGCCAATATTGTGCTTTAGTTACTCTAGATTTGGCTAAGGCGTACGATAGGGTTGAGTATTCAATTTTATTAAAACAGATAGAATATCACCACTTTCCCAACTACATCACTGCGTGGGTGTCGGAGTTTCTAAGAGGGAGAGAATATTACTGCTTTAAAGATGGGTGCTCGTCGAATAGATATAAGCAGACACATGGCGTACCACAGGGAGCTGTCCTGTCGCCAGTTTTATTTAACATTTTCTTAAGCTCCCTTCCATCAACTAAGGATATTCAGTTATATGTGTACGCGGACGATATTGCTTTCTTTGCAAGTAATACCGACCTTCAATCCCTATACCAGTCTACAAAATTATCTTAATATCATAGAAAGATGGCTTAAAAATATTCATATGACACTGAACGTAAAAAAAAGTGGGCTTCTTGCATTGTCTTTTCTGCAGCCTATCAACATCTCGTTAATGTACAGTAATGAGCTTATTCCGCAGGCGAATTCTCTTAAATATTTGGGCATCCTATATAATGACACATTAAATTAGAGAAGTCACATTGATGATGTGCACTCCAAGGCAACACGGGCCATGTGGTGGCTACGGAAGCTCACAAACCGTAAAGCGGGTTTAAGAAGAGATGTGCTAATAATGATATATAAACTTTATGTGCAGCCCATCATGAAATTCGGATGTATATTATTTTCTGGCAGCGCAGCTTATAAAATGAGACCCCTAATATTGCTGAAAAGAGAAGCGTTGCGTTTGTGTCTGGGTCTACCACATTGTTGCAAATAACGTGTTATATATGGAAGCTCGCCTACCTTCTCTGCTAAATCGGTTTAAAATTCTCACTGCGCAAGCATTCTTAAAGATATACAGTTCACACCAAAGACTCTCATTTTACGCTTTCATTCATGAACCGGCTTTATTTTTCGAAACCAATTGGTCGCGACTACACACCCCGCTAATAGTATTTGCACAAGCGCTACTACAGCAATTGAATGTAAAAATTGAACATATTGGTCCAATATACAGCCTAAAGTCAATGTTTAGCATACAATTTGATGATATATTTCCTCATAACGCGAAACAATTGGCACATAGGTATTCAAATGACCAGTTAGCAGATTATCTAGCTCACCTAGAGATAAGCAATATCATTGCGACTGATGCATCTGTGTCAAAAGAAAAGCTGGGGTTGGCATCGTCTCTCCTTCTTTGGACTGGTCCTTTTCGATTCGACTCCCAGATTATACCCCGGTATTCATTGCAGAATTATTGGCCATTGTTTTTGCCCTACGCTAATTGCCCTCAGGCGAATCATTAGCAGTTATCATTACAGATTTGTTATCAGTTTGTAATGCACTTTCTGCGGCAGTAAATGTATAGCTGATGAATACTTTTCAGCATTTAGTACCGAAAAACGTAAAAAAGCTGCATTTGCTATGGGTACCGGGCCACCGCGGATTATATTTGAACGAAATGGCGGACTCTTTAGCAGCAGTATCCCTGGGTGGGCCCACCATCCCAGTTTTGCCAGATACGGCTTATGTAACAGCGCTAAGGTTCCGAAATGCTTGCCTTCAGTGGGGAAAAGGTAATTTGGATAAATTCAAAGATTTCGAGCGTTTGAGCTATTGCTGGAATAAACAGTGGTGTGTATCTCGCCAGTTAGAAGTCACTTATACCAGGTTACGCTGTGCAGTTCCACAACTAAATTATTATCTTAACAAAGCTCGACTCAAGGCGTCATCGCTATGCATTTGGTGCAACGAAATTGAAACAATTGAACATTTCTTTTTATTCCGCCATCGTTATTCTTATCAGAGAAAAAGATTTTCAGTAGCTCCATTACAAAAGCTAGGAATACAAGTAAATCTACCAGTAATTTTATCACTTGGCGGAACTTCATTTTGTTACTGCCACAGGGATGTATGCTCTACTGTGTTTGATTACATCAATGCAACTAAAAAATTACCGTGCTAGTGAACCCCAACCTTTTCAGGTTTTTAGTTTATAATTCATAGTTATATCTATCAAAAACAAGAGATGGTTTGACCGCTTGCTCAGCAAACATTTTTGTTTTTTTTGGTAGTATTATTTTTGAACTACTTTTTCAGATTGGCTTCATTTTCATTTTAGTTTCGTTTAAGTATCCTGCTGCCCGCTTCTTGGCCCATCCCCCTCTGTGGGTGAGCGCCATTCATAAAAGGTCATCATCATCATCATCATCATCATCGCCAACGTCCGGCTCTCTCGGCTTGTGCTTCGGTTCGTTGCTCTGCCGATCGCTGGACGGTTCTTCACGCTGTCTCGTCGCTGTCTTTAACGGCTAATAAACCTCCTCACATTTGGTGGAAGGTACTGTTAATCCCCGTTGCTACACCCTGGAGCTGCGAACCCGCACGCTACCGCCTGTCATGACTGACAACGCCACTACATCGACGCCTTCGCCCCAGTTCGACTGCCCTGGCCATCCTAGGCTACGGGACCCGAAGGTCTTCAGCGCTGCGGATGGGACTGACGTCGAAGACTGGCTCGAGCACTACGAACTAGTGAGCGCCAACAATAAGTGAAATGAAGCTGACAAGCTGGGCCACGTGATATTTTATCTCACTGGCGTCGCCGAATTGTGGTTTAATAACCAAAAACACAACATCCCCACATGGAGCGTTTTCAAGACATCATGTGCTGAAGTGTGCGGTCGGCCGGCTGTCCGCAAGCAGCGGGCAGAACAGCGCTTGCGCGTCCGCTCTCAGCAGACTGGCGAGACCTTTACCAGCTATATTGAGGACGTCGTCGACCTTTGTCGACGTGCGAATGACACCATGCCCGAATCTGACAAGGTCAAACACATCCTGAAGGGCATCGACGACGGCGCATTTCAAATGCTCTTGGCAAGAAATTCGAGCACAGTTTCCGAAGTCGTCAGCTTGTGTCAGAGCTATGACGAGTTGAAGAAGCAATGCACTCTGACTCGGCAGCCTCAGCATGGTGGTGAGTCAGTGTCCAGTTTCGACACCCTGCCTGACAATTCTCTGTTGCTTCAGCAAGTTCGAGCCTTCGTCCGTGAGAAAGTCCCCCGCCAACTTTCCCTAGTGCCCTTCACTCACGAGACCACCACCCGTCTACCTGCCCCGCTTCGCACTGCTATTTCGGAAGAGGTTGCCCAAGCTGTTCCTGTCGCGCACCACGAGCCGCCTCTATCCAGCCGTGTTCACTGCCAGCGTGTCGCGCAGCTGGTACACCCTCCTGTCGCCTATCCGCCAGCCATGCAGCCTGTGGCCGCGCCCCTAACGTATGCAGCGCAGCCTGTAGCTCCTCCTGTCGCCTGTTCGCAAGTGATGCAGCCTGTAGCAGCGCCGTTCACATATGCAGACACTGTGCGTAGGCTTCCTCAACCACCCTACACCTCGCGCTCACAGCCCGTAATACCCGGCTGCTTATACTGCACCTTGGGCGGCACCACCAGTCGCCAATTCTTGGAGGACGCCCGATAACCGACCGATATGCTACGCCTGCTTTACTCCCGGACACGTTGCCCGCTACTGCCGCCGTCGACCTCAGACGTTCGGCGACTTTGTCCGATCGTCGCAACCAGGCAGCCAACCCTTCGCGCAATATGGGCCGGTTTCGTCACCTCGCTATGCCCCTCCCAAAGACCTCGACTTCGTGACGCCGCGCGCACCGTCTCCTCGTCGGCGATCGCCCTCCCCAATGCATCGCCAGCCCAGACCTTCTGACCAGGAAAACTAAGCACCGCAGTTAAAGAGGCAAGAACTGCGCCGTTTTCGAACTGTCTAATCCCTTGATTCTCTCCTGCTAACGTGGTCACAGTAACTGTTGAAGGTTATTGTACTTTCGCCTTTGTGGACACCGGCGCCGCTGTTTCTATTATTGCCGCTAATGTCTGCCGTGTAATACGTAAAGTCACGACGCCGCTTTCGGGACTGTCACTCCACACCGCTTCACAGCAAGTAACGCCTCTCGCAGCCTGCACTGCAAGAGTGTCCATCGAAGGCATTGTTTACATTGTGGAGTTTATTGTCCTCGCTGTCTGTTCGCGTGATGTCATCCTCGGATGGGACTTCCTATCCCGCCATAATGCCGTCATCGACTGCGCATGCGCTGAAGTTGAGTTTTCATCCTTTTGTGATGTCCCATTACTTGACGCTCTTCATCAGCCGCAGAAGTTGTTCGTGCATAAAGATACCGATATTCCACCTGAAAATTTCGCACTTGTTCCAGTTTCATGCCATGCCTACACTGACGCTACAGTCTTTTTTATGCCTTCTGATATCTTCACGAGTCGTCGAGCTCTGCCGCTGCCTTTCGCAACGATTGACCTTGCTGCCGGAAGAAGCAATATGTTCATACTCAACCCGCTTTCCACACCTGTCACTTTGCTTGCGGGGGAATGTCTCGGCCGCGTGCAGGATCTCGACCCTTCGTCTTTGGTTGATGTCCCGGATGACTTCTGCGACCACCCAAAATCACTGTCCTCCCTCGAGGAGTCGTCCAAAGATACGTTTTCCAGCGCCATCGCCGACACTCACTCCCACCGAACATGCCGACCTGCTTGATCTTCTGCATGAGTTCCAGAATTCTTTCTATGTGTCCCAACCTCAACTAGGCCGCACGTCGCAAGCCAAGCATCATGTTGACACCGGCCTACACCAGCCACTGCGTCAAAGACCATACCGTGTCTCCACTGAAGAGCGCCGCGTCATCAAAGATCATGTTGAAGATATGCTTCGTAGAGACGTCCTTCGACCATCTCATAGTCCCTGGGCGTCTCCTGTCGTCCTGGTGCAAAAGAAAGACGGATCTATCCGATTTTGCGTAGACTATCGTCGTTTCAATAAGATAACTCGCAAGGACGTATGTCCTTTGCCGCGCATTGATGACGCCATTGACACCCTTCACGGAGCGGAATTCTTCTCGTCGCTAGATTTGCGGTCTGGCTACTGGCAAGTTCCAATGGCTGAAGCCGATCGCCAAAAAACTGCATTTATTACACCTGGCGGACTATAGGAGTTTAACGTCATGCCCTTTGGGCTTTGTAACGCGCCCGCCACGTTTGAACGACTTATGGATAATACGCTACGTGGCCTCAAGTGGAATATGTGCCTCTGCTACCTAGACGATGTCGTGGTTTTCTCGAACGACTTTCCTACGCACCTCCTTCGCCTCAGGCACGTTTTGTCTTGTCTGACCAACGCTGGCCTGCAGCTTAACCTGAAAAAATGCCGCTTCGCTGCACGCGAGCTCGTCATCCTAGGCCACATCGTGTCGAAGCACGGCGTATTACCTGACCCAGCAAAACTTCGAGCAGTCGCAGAATTTCCCAAGCCAACGACCATGAAGGAACTTCGCAGTTTTGTAGGCCTATGCTCATATTTCCGGCCCTTTGTTCGCAATTTTGCATCCATCATGTCACCATTGACCCAGCTTCTTCGCGGTGACGTGAACCTCTCCTCCTGGTCCCCTGCATGTGACGTTACCTTCACTACTCTGCGCTGTCTGCTCACCTCGCCACCTATTCTTCGCCACTTCGCCCCGACGGCTCCTACCGAAGTGCACACCGACGCCAGCGGCGTCGGGCTAGGTGCTGTCCTCGCTCAACGAAAACCCGGCTATTCAGAATACGTTGTTGCCTACGCTAGCCACACTCTGACGAAAGCCGAAACTAATTACAGCGTGATAGAAAAAGAGTGTTTGGCTCTGGTGTCGGTGCTTGAAAAGTTCCAGCCGTACTTATACGGCCGCCCGTTCGATCTAGTAACTGCTCACCATGCGCTTTGCTGGCTCTCCATGCTGAAAGACCCTTCTGGCCGCCTTGCGCGATGGGCACTCCGCATCCAGAAGTACGACATTCGCCTCGTATACCGCTGCGGACGCAAACACTCTGACGCTGACGCCCTGTCCTGCTCACCTTTGCCACCAGATCCGACGTGCGGAAACACGTGCCTCCAGACCTTGTCATTGTTAAGCCTTGACTCAATTGCCACCGAACAACATCGTGACCCGTGGATCGCATCGCTTCTCGAATATCTATCCGGTACGCCCAACCTTCCGGTATCTCGATCCCCCCGACGTCATGCTTTCTATTTTGTCATCCGCAATCAACTTCTCCATCGACGCAACTACTCTCCTGATGGCTGCCGGTGGCTACTGGTCATTCCACGCACTTTACAATCGCAAGTATGCGCCTCTCTTCACGATGATCCACAAAGTGGCCACGCTGGGCTGTTCAAAACATATGAACGCCTTCGCCATCGCTATTACTGGTGCGGCATGTACAATTTTGTACGCAAATATGTGCAGTCCTGTCCTGACTGCCAGCGACGCAAATCAACACCGCTACGTGCGACTGGCGAATTGCAGCCACTTCCGTGCCCTGCCAAGTCATTTGATCGCGTTGGCGTTGACCAGTACGGCCCCCTTCCATTGACACCAGATGGCAATCGGTGGATTAGAGTGGCGGTCGACCATCTAACACGCTACGCCGAACAGCCCCTTCACCGAGCGCTACCGCTCAGGTTGTCGCCTCTTTCGATTTACGTCAATTTATCCTTCGACATGGCGCACCTCGAGAACTCCTTAGTGACAGAGGCCGCGCTTTCCTCTCCGAGGTCGTCGAAGCTCTGCTTTCGGAATGCCACGTCACTCATCGGAAAACGACAGCATACCACCCGCAGACTAATGGGCTAACGGAACGGTTTAACCGCACGCTGGGTGATATGCTTTCAATGTACCTGGCATTTAATCATAGCAACTGGGAAAGTGTTCTACCATACGTCACATTCGCATACAATACTGCAATACAAATAACCACGGGGGCTCACGGAACGGTTTAACCGCACGCTGGGTGATATGCTTTCAATGTACCTGGCATTTAATCATAGCACCTGGGAAAGTGTTTTACCATACGTCACATTCGCATACAATACTGCAATACAAACAACCACGGGATTTCCACCTTTCTTTCTTCTTTATGGACGTGAACCTTCCCATACAATTGATACTCTACTTCCCTACCGTTCTGATGCTTCCGAGTGTCCACCTATCTCCGATGCTGCTCGACAAGCCGAGGAGTGCCACCAGCTCGCCCGTGCGTTCACCTCGGACGAGCAGCAACGTCAGAAAGAAAACCGTTGCACCTCTCTTCCGGATTCCAACTATGCCCCAGGGTCTCTCGTGTGGCTTGCCATCCCATACCAAACTCCGGGACTCTCATCAAAACTTTCCCCCGGTACGAGGGGCCTTACACCGTTTTAGAGAAAACCTCTGCGGTTAATTACCTAATTGAGCCAGTTTCCCGATCGGATGACATGCGTCGGCATGCACGTGACATCGCCCATGTTTCCCGCCTAAAATTATATCATGAGCCTCTCCCTGAAACTTCTTAGGTCGCCAGGATGGCTCCTTTTTCAGCGGGGGAGATTGTGAAGAAGAAGATGTGCTGCAGCAAGCAACATCGCCAACGTCCGGCTCGCTTGTGCTTCGGTTCGTTGCTGTGCCGATCGCTGGACGGTTCTTCACGCTGTCTCGTCGCTGTCTTTAACGGCTAATAAACCTCCTCACAATCCCATTATTGGCATGCGGCCGGTGAAAGAGTACGGCAATAGTTTTGTGCCTCATACTACAAGCATACTGCACGCAAATCGCTGCTGTAAAGTGAAACAGCTAGAGTCTTGATGGAGTAGACTCAAGAAATATTCTTTCTTGTACACTTCACTAAGCTCGTAGCTTTTCCTGCTGATTGCGATTATATGCTAAGGCAGTGGAGCTCCGTGTTTTTCGTTGTGGACGGAAATCTGTGCAATTGCAAAACACCACACCGGCACGATTCCCGTGATGCGCTGTGAACTTAACAGGCAGTGCTCAGCAATATCTTGCTCTTGCGCTGGTTGTTGTCGCATCAGATGACAGCACAGTGGTAACCAGATGGCGTTTCATAAGCGGGCGCAGCATGAACAAGCACTTTTTTCGCAGCGCCACTGCTTGCCATGCTAGCGAGGCGCCTTTTGGCATTGGATTGGATTGGATAAACTTTTATTTGGTCCTCCAAAACACAGATCACTGTGTTGCGGGCAGCTCCCACGTGGGGACTGAGATGCCAAGCTTCTCAGCCGCCTCACGGGCTTGGTGGACAGCCCAGAGCTGATCTGCTAAGGACGAGCTGCGGATTGCCGCCTCCCATCTGGCAGAGGTGATGTTCGATAATTGAGCGAATTTGCTGCACTGCCAGAGCATGTGTTCTAATGAAGCTATTTCCCCACAATGTGGACAAAGCCTTGGCAGTTGCAAACAAATTTTGGCTGCCCCGCCACGGTGGTCTAGTGGCTAAGGTACTCGGCTGCTGACCCGCAGGTCGCGGGATCAAATCCCGGCTGTGGCGGCTGCATTTCCGATGGAGGCGGAAATGTTGTAGGCCCGTGTACTCATATTTGGGTGCACATTAAAGAACCCCAGGTGGTCGAAATTTTCGGAGCCCTCCACTACGGCGTCTCTCATAATCATAAGCTGGTTTCGGGACGTTAAAACCCACAAATCAATCAAATCAAAAAAATTTTGGCGTCTTTGGAGCGAGGGTATACCGCCGAAGGCGCCTGGGTGCGAGATGGGGGTGCTCCTATCTATAGAGTGCTCGTCTTTTGCTATCGTAGCGCCGCTGTGCCAAGCGTGCGCATGCGTGAATGCTTCCTTGGATTATATTGGGTCCCTCATGATGTGCTCGTGCCCATTTCGCTAGCTCCACATATACTAAAGTTGGCATCAAGGGAACTGAATAGACGAGGAAGGTAAACGACACATCTAAACATGATAATCGTGACACGGAAGTCATGTATAGCTTAATTTAACTCCACCTCGTAACATGGCGCTGATTTCAAACTTACATATCAACATTTCTCATTTGTGCTTCGCATATCATCGATTCCCACTGTACGTGGCATCTGCGATTTTTTAGTATCGATACCGAAATTGCTATGACGTAAGTATCCTGTATTAGGAGTATCACTATTTAGTCATATCATGAAAATCATGACATGTATGTCATCAATGCCATGATTTACATTTCGTGTTCTTGCGGCTCTTTTGTTGGTTTCATTCAGATGACAATTTCGCAGAAATGCCGATGTTTGTGGTGTTGGTTTCAGTGAGAAAACTCATTGGACGAATAAAAAAAAAAATCAAGAGAGAGCAGCAAATGAAATACAAAATAAACCATTTCGAGTTTTCACGGAGAATTTCATTGATGACGCCATCGACTGTAATTTTGAACAAGCGCTGATTGAAGCAATTACTAAGATTTTTCTCAAAAACAACAGCCGCCAGAGTTACGATACTTTCGCTGCATGTTCTCCGTCGCAGCTATAGTGTTCTCGGTCTGCAGGGGCGCTGTATAATCAAACTCTCTCGTTGTGAGGGTGAAAAAAAAGGGTGCTATCTTTATGCCTCCTCTCGTGCGACAGCATCCGAGTTTTGCGAAAAGACAATAGGGCCAACAATGCGCACAAAAAAGAAAGACGGCAATGATCGGAGGAAGCATGCGCTACCTGTTGAATGCCAGAAATTTCCCGCAACTACCAATGCAAGAAATTCCCCGCCCGTAGCGGACGCGTTCTCGGTTCGCTCTGCTGCTCGAATAGCATGGTCCCCAAGGGTGTCGTCATCTGGTGGCCTGCGAAGGTAGGCTTCATCGGCAGTGTTTTAAAGACGATAGTCTTTCTTGGGAACCTTCGACGCAAAAATTTTGGTTTGTATGTCTGTACATTTGTCTGTTTGTCCAACCTTAACAGTAGCGGGTACTCTGAACAGCACCAGCCGATGCCCCAAACACCCGACCCCATTCGCAGCGCACACCAATGTTGCTCAAGATTCAGCGTTAATACTTTTGCGATTGTCAATTGAAAAAATTTAGTAGATCGCGTGTACAGTGGGAATCGATGATATGCGAAGCATGAGTGAGAAATTTTGATATGTCACTTTAAATCTGCACAAGGTTACGAGGTGGATGTCAGTGATGCCATACATGGCTTCCATGTGATGATTATTCTGTTTGATTGTGTCGTTTACCTTCGTCATTTCTTCAGGTCATGTGATGCCAAATTTAGTACATGTAAATCTAGCGAAACTGTCACGAGCACGCTGTGAATGTGGCATGTGTTCATGTTCTTAAATGACACGCATCTCATGATTATCATGTTTGCACTATTAATAAGCCTTCCTTATTCATTGACGTCACCTAACACAAAATTTGGTATATGTGGAGCTAGCAAAATGGCCACGAGAGCCTCAAGAAGGGCCCAATATGCTCCAATTTAGCATTGACGTGTGCGCACCCTGGGCACAGCGACGCTACGTTAGCGAAACGCGAGCACTCTATAGTCTGAGGCCAGGCGCGACAGCGTCCGTTGGCGCGGCCCAACTGCAACCGGCGCGAAATGAGACAAGCTGCATTTCGTGCCGATGCCAAAAAGTAACATTACTCTATGCCGATGCGTTACCCACACAACACAGCGTCTCCCACTATTCGTGGCGAAGGGACCCCGGACGCGCTGAAACGCGCATGCGTCAAAGCAACACAGCGCGGCGCGCACCTGCGAGTATTTCGAGAGACTGGGGCCTGGCGTGGCAACGCGGTCGTGACGCCACGAAATGAACGCCGTTGAGCACGCCCAGTGCGCCACGTTCAAAAGTATTGGCACCTTGCATGTGGTATGTAGTCATGTTCTCAAAAGACACGCATCTCATGATTATCATGCTTGCACCAGTCACATGTCTTCGTCATCCATTGACGTCACATAATACAAAATTTGGCATATGGGCAGCTAGCGAGACGGCCGCGAGCGCATCATCAGTGTGGCATGTAGTCATGTTCTTACATCACACGCGTGTCATGATTATCATGTCTGGATACGTCATTTACTTATGTCATCCGTTCGGGTCGCGTAATACCGAGTTTGGTACATGGGAAGCTAGACAAACGGTCACGAGCGCATCATGAGCGTAGCGTGTAGTCATGTTGTTACATGACATGCATCTCACGTTTATCATCTTTTCACCAGTATCATACCTTCCTCATTCATTGACGTCCCGTAATACCAAATTGGGTATAGATGATGCTAGCGAAACGGCCGCCAGCGCATTATGAGCAAGGCATTTAATGATGTTGTTACATGACAAGCATCTCATGATTATCATGTTTGAATCTGTCACATACCTTCGTCATCCACTCACGTACCGTAAACCAAATTTGGTATATGTGACGCTAGCGAAACGGCCATGAGTGCATGATGAGCATGGCATGTATTCATGTTGTTACATGACACACATGTCGTGATTTTCATGTCGGGGGGGTCGCTTGGGTTCAGCGAGAAATGATGTCATACCATGCCAGTTTTGCTACACGCCATGTGAACGAAATCACTGCAAGAGCTGCAGGACCATGAAATGTATATCATGGTCCTGCAGTCATAACATAAAAATTATGACATGCTTGTCATAATTTATTGTTATGATTAGACAAATATGTTTTCTATAGAGTCATATTATGCCATACCAAGTTTGCTATTGATACCATTATCTAAACGGCTAGGAGAGCTAAAAGTCGTACGCGGCTAGATAGATAGATAGATAGATAGATAGATAGATAGATAGATAGATAGATAGATAGATAGATAGATACGCTCAAGGTCGCTTGAGTTCGCTAAGAAATGCTTCGCATTTAAAAGGCATATATAAGTAATTCTAAAAAGGCATTTATAAGTAAATCACGCTGCGCTGACGATGCAAAGCTTGCACGAAAAGGCGAGTGTGTCCAACGCTTTGCAAAGACGACACGGTGGTGGCACGTGCCTGTCGCCTTGTGTTCTACACCTTATCACCTCTGAGACTTGCGCACACCGTCTCACAGAGCCACGCGCTTCGTTTTCCTAGAAATTTACCACATAGCGCTGTGTGTCTCAAGTGTGACGTGACTTGATTCGCTCGTTCGCATTCGCTGCACGCTCGAGGCACTCTAATGCTGCGCCTCCAGAATACCTGTACCCGAACAATGCAATTGGCATAGAGGAAGCGGACGAGCGAATACTATGATGCCTCTAGAAGAACACCTATCTCAGCCCGGCAGTCGCCAGGCATTTTTTGCCGGATATCAGTGGAACCTGCTCGCCCTGCCAGGTCCTGGCCGACACCTACTACGTCGTCACTTCGTGCCCTACTAACGCCCTTCCTATTCCACCCCCTTTCTCCATCCCAACTAGAGAGGCTTGGGAGGAGAACATGATCACTGCTAGACCTTGGATGCTCAATGCTCCTCGGTGAGGCGCGCTCGAGCAGCGGCCAAAGCCATTAGCATCCCGGAATAGGTTCTTGCCACTCAATCATGCAATATGCCGCAACTCCCTGGTACATTTTCTTTAATAAAATCGTCATATCACCACCGCCACAATACCATTCACCAAGTTTCTTGCGCAGAACATTAAATAAAAATTTTGCTCACTATCTCCATACTCAAGACTATCGTCGTTCGACGACATTCGCAGATTAACATGAAGATACGGGTCCAAATTTTTAGTACCTCCTTGGTGCCTGCTTTTCCCGTTGAAAACAGTCTGCAGTGGGCACACTAGTAAGTATATCTAGGCACTATAGGTTGTTTACAGTCGCTTGCGACCGTCATTCTTGCTGTGGAAGCACGGACTGCTTGGGGCACAGCGCATCTGTTCTGACCGATATGAACTTGTCCTTCCGTGCGCGCTGTGTTGTGAAATAGTTTTCATCTAAAACTGACATCGCTGTTCGTTGCCGTGGTGGTTTTTGCGCCCTGCACTGCAGGGACAAGTCCGGTCACGGCTGAAAATTCTTTATAGTACCGCCAGTTAGGCGCAGCGTGTTGCGACAAAAGACAGGGGGACATAGAATCAAAAGTCTGAACTTCAGGGCAGCAATTTCAAGTCTATTTTGTGAAATAAGCTGCTCGCCTTTCATTATGTTCCCTGGTTCGGGGTTAGCTCAATTCAATGCCTGTTATAATGCCGCAGAAAAGTCGCAGTAATTGTGCAGGATGTCGCAATCTCTCATTCCGGTTTCGTTACCGCTTCTGTGAGGGCGTTTTCTTTTGTGTGTGTGTGAACAACACATACTTCCGATTTCTTCTTGTCGTTATGTGTCGACTAGTTTGAGTGCACTTAGACAGTACGCGAAAAGACGCTTATACTTGTGATTGGGAAATTGCAGAGATTTCGCGTTGCTGTTTTAAATAAACATATTTGGAGTGGGGTACTTCAAAATAGGATTGGTGCTCTCCATTGCTTTTTCTTACGTGTTCGCATATTTCGAGCCAATTTCCCTCGATGGCTTTACATTGGCTCATCAGCCGGGCGACCCGCGATGCGAGGGCAGCTATGCATAGCGTGCATGCCTTCGAGTCGTTGGGTTCATGCATCGTTTAGGAACCTCACACACACACGTGTCATTTCGCGTAGTAGTTTATTTGCTATTACGTATGAAGTCTTATATCCGCGAGTGGAGCTCGCGGATATAATCGAAGTTATCACGTGAGGTGGCAGGCTAGTTCATCCTTAAAGTTGCTCATTCTTTGGGCGATATAACTCGTATGGGAGATACGTCCACAAGGCGCACTTCCAAAATATGATCGGTACGTCTAACCTCCGAATATAAGAACGACTACTCGAGTGTATCAGCTGTACGCCTTCTGACAGACTATTAAGGCCTTGGATGCCTTACCAAACGCTAAAATTGGCAGTCGGCGACATCGCCATCGCGCATCAAAGAATGTACGTGAGGTGCAATCGGAAGAATGCTTCATGAAAACACCGGGCAATGTAAGTCAAGCAAAACAAGGAGCCATGCCAACTGAATCTACTCAGAACATTTCTACACAAGCCAACCTATGCCAGATTACGTAGACAAAATTTTGAGCAGAAGACAAAGGAACATGAGGAAAATATCCATGACACTGCGGAGATTGTTCATGTTCCGTTTGCCGCTCTACGTTCTCACCTAGCGACTATGTCACCAGGTACTGCGAAGACCATGCTGCAGGCCGTGCTGGCTCTAGAATCAGTGCTGCTTGGTTCTTTTGGGCACAACCAGCAGTAGGATACCGAAGGCCAAGCCTGAGTGCACGTCAAATCGCCGAAAAGTGCCTTTCATAATGCAGTGGAATTGTGCCGGTATTGTTTCTCGCATCAATGAATTACACCTGTTTTTGAGAGAATATCGAAATCCGATCTTGGCTCTGTCGGAGGCTGGATTACAGAGACAACGATCGACCACTGGATACGTTACTCACAAAACCCCACGATAACAACCTTCTCAAATATACGCAGAGAGATACTACACGTAGCACTCAATGTGGTGGACTTGTGCACAGATGTTATAGAAGTTTGTGCAATCAGGGCACAAATAGGAAACCGCAAAGTCAGCATTGCATCGGTGTATGCGTCTCCTCAAAAGAAAATTTCCTTCTAAAAGTTTTTGGAAGATCTGTGTCATTGTTGCCAAGCTCCGCGCATCGTTTGTGGTGATTTCAATGTGCATCACACGTCATGGGGGGACACGAGTTAGGATTCACGTGGACATTGTCTGGGAAAAGCTATTGATAAAATAGACCTATGCATTGCGAATGATGGCAATGTAACATTCTTTAGGCCCCAGCTTGTACAAGTATTAACTTGATGTTACATTCAAGTGACATTCAGCTCGCGTGTTGCACAGATTCGGACAGAATGGGCAATGGTCACTTCCCTATACTGATCAATGTTCTGGCTACCATTTGATGGTTGCTAAATCCTGCTAAGTAACTGATTGAAATCGCTGCCGAGAACATCTAGTTCACCGATCAGGGAATATGTTTCAGGATACGCTGGCGCGCAAAGCGGCTGCAACCACTTTACTTAAGCTACCTGCACATTATCCAGCCCCGGACTTAAAGCTCCATAATTTGTGTGCAGCCAGAAGAAGGGCAGAGAAAAGGCTTATGCAAAGAGTTGTGAACCTGCTAGCAAAACTCACTTCAACAGACTTAATGCAGCAATACGACGATACAGCAACAAACATCGGAGGAAACAAAGGGCAACGTTTTGTGAGAGTTAATGTGTATTTACTCAACTATCAAGGATATGGCGAGTAGTAAATTGGGTGGGTAGCACGCCCGAGCGTTTGAGACCATTTATTGCCCTCGTGTTATTAAGGTTACATTAATGACGTCTCTGGCATAAGAGGTTGCTGACGTGTATGTAATTGGAAGAGAAAGTGAACCACCTTACCCACTTCCGCCTCATTCTACATCTGTTATCGACGCATCTTTCCCGCTGCTGAACATACGTCGACCAGAAGTTGTCACCATCGTTGCTGTGCTCCTGGACCTGACAGAATTACAAACCAAATGATCTCAAATCTTTCTGCAGAATTGAAGAGCAGGTTTTTGATGCATTTTAACTATGTTTGGGAGTCAGGAAGCATTCCTCAAGCCTGGAAAATAGCCTGGGTCATGCCAGTGCTGAAGGCAGTTAAAGACAGAACAGAACTGGCATCATACAGACCAGTATCACTAACTTCGTGCGTAGGGACGCTGATGGAGAAGCTGGCCTGTGTTCGGCTGACATGGTGGATGGAGAATCACAAGGCCTTTCCAGCATGTATGACTGGGTTTTGGCAGCGGTTGAGGGCACAGGAAAACATATGGGACTTAGTGGGTCACATAGAACACCAACGAGCATACGGCTTTTCAACGATGGCAATATTCCTGGACGTTTGAAAAGCATACGACTACGTGTTCCAAGGTGCCATAATTTGTGGTCTTGCATCTATGGGAATAACAAGGAACCTTTTATGCTTTGTTCAGGCGTTTCTTAGTGATCGCTCGATGCAGGTGAAGCTAATTAGGGACATTGCTCAGTAGCTCAAGGAAAATCACTAGAGGAGTGCCACAGGGCAGTGTCCTGTCTTCAATGTTATTCAATCTGGCCTTTGCTGGTTTACCTAATGGTCTCAAGACTTTGAGCAATGCAGTGCAAATATAATTTATGCCGACGACATATGCATCTGGCTGTCTGGATATCAGCATAAGTGATTGAAAATGATTGGCCAAAGAGTTCTACTCTCTGCGCAAACCTATCTTTAATCTATTGGAGTAACAATATCAGCTAAAAAGTCTCAATTCATGCTATTCCCAGGTATGCAAAGACGAGAAACAAGGATGAAAATATTACTTCCTGATGCGCCAATTAAACAAATTAAGTAAATGAGATTTCTTGGAGTCACACTGGACACCAGTATGAATAGGCGACGGGCAGTAGACAAGACAAAATCAGCGCTGTCACCTCGTGTAAACATTCTTCTAATGATGGCAGGAACATGCTGGGGGAGCCACCCAACATCAATGATAACAATACACGAGGTAGTCATTGTCAATTGTGTGCTTCTCCAATTGCCTCTGATCTTCCCGAGTGAGTCACAGTACGAACGGCTGAAAAAACTTCATCGCAAAGGCCTCAGAGTTGCTCTGGGAGTGCCAAAGTTTGCAGCGAGTATAAAGGTGCTTTATGAAGCTCATTTTCTGCTGTTACATCTTCTCGCCTCTCAAGGACTGCTGACACAGCTTTGCTGAATTGGCGAATAAAGCCCAGGACGAGCACTGCTGAGTCGCCTTCGGCGACGCACGAAATCGCGAGCTTTCGTGGCCCTCAACACCCTTCTCCATCTTATCATCGATTTCCCGAAACGAAAGGTCCGTTCGATTCACCTGCACCACCTGAACCAGTTCACAGGGTGCTGCACTTTGCCATTTGTTTCAGCGGTGCAGCATTGACGACCTTTTAACTCTGTCATTCGTTTCAAAAGGTGCAGAAGAGGGGCAGCACTGGTTCAAGATTTTTCTGCACCACCTACGCTGACGGTGCCGGCTTGGTGCAGCCGCATGTGCAGCTGAGCAGACGATGCAGCACTTTAGCGTAGGTGGCTTAGGCTTCATACCCGCCTCTACAAACGGGGTGTGTTTCGCCAATATGTTTGCGCCTCATAAACTGTCCACATGTGTGGTTTGCCATCGTTCAGTGTTAGCTGTACGGCGTAAATGAGGCGAAGAGAAATAAGGCCTGCACACTGTTGGCTCATCGTCATTAGTTTCGGGGGTCGCGCTGTGCCTGCGCCGCTGAACTCACGCTGCATAATTTCTGAACTTCGCGTGCACAGTCGTGAACTGGTTCCAATTGGTGCAGGTGAATCGAACGGACCTAAAGACAACTTCGACAAGATCCACCCTGGTCACTTGGGGATGTTGACTGTCAGGTGACGATTCCACGAATGCACAGCAAGTGTTACACACCCACAGCAAAAGTAGGTTCTTTGGTACTTGAATATATTGAAGAGAAGTATGCCGATCATTTGAAAGTTTTCACCGATGGATCAGTCGACATAGTGTGCGGAGCAAGCGCTGCAGCGTTTGTTTGTTTTTTCTATGGGCGTTGTTGGCCCTTGTGTCCTTTCACGAAACTCGGATGCTGTCGCAGGAAACGAGGCATAAAACAGCACCCATTTTTTTTTTTTCACCCTCACAACGAGAGAGTTTGATTATTCAGCGCCCTTGCAGACCCACAACACTTGGCTGCGTGGGAGAACATAAAGCGAAAGGATGGTAACTCTGGCGGCTGTTGTTTTACATGTGGAGGATGTTATATTAGGGGCTAGTCACGCGCCGTCATCATCCGCAGCCTCCCCTCCTTCTCCGCCATCATCTGTGCATCTCTTCCTCCTCTCAACACAGTACGCCCTACGCTGGCCTCTCCCCTCCGCGTGCCACGCGACCTTTAGTTTTACGTGCACCAGCTGTATGCTAACGCGCGCATGCGCACGCCGGGGCCGGCGCTTGCTACAAATAACCGAGTGTCGGGGCGCACCGCCCTTCGTCGGTTGGTTTGTGCGGTCGCTCCACGTCCGATGTCGCTGGTGAATGTATATGCTAACGAATCCGCAAACACACTTACTGACGTCTCTTCCAATAGCGTCAGCCAATGTGTTGGCGGAACCGCAAGCAATTCCGAAGAAACTTAGTCCGTACACAAGGCAGCGCTGAGAAGAGCTCGTGATGCGGAACGCAAACGTCGACGTCGAGCGGAAGATTCCCAGCTCCGAGAACGTGAAGCAGCTGCGAGACGTGAGCGTCGAGCGGAGGATCCTCATCGCTCGACAGACTCTCACGCTGACCATCGACCACAAGGCCAGCATTACCTACGAACAGCGCCAGTTTCCGGTCGTGCAAGCCAGCGCCATTACCGTACACAATTTGCAGGGAGCCACCTTCTTCGACGTCGTCTACGAATACTCAAAGACGCATCTGCAAAAGCTGGTGTACGTTGCCGTTAGCCGTTGCACCAACGTCGACAACCTGTATCTCACCAACGAAGCCGGCGATCACCACTTTCATCACGCACGTGGAAACGTCGACAAGAACATGGCCGATGAGTTTGAACATTTGGAGAAACACAGGCTGGACACCGTCACCCAACGATACTTTCGCGCGCTCGAAGACGTTGACTCCGAGTCCCACTTCACCCTGCCACTGCTCAACACCAGGTCGCCGAGACTGCTCAACACCAGGTCGCCGAGTTGACATCGTCCGAGACCCCGTACTCCGCAGAGTGGACGTGCTTTGCTTCACCGAGGCGTGGGACGCCAGCGATGACGTCGAAGTTGCGGGATGCGCCCCGGCCGCGTGCAGCCACGGGTTCCAACGACCTTCGGGCGGCGTAAGAATTCACGTAAAGCGTGACGATGTCGACTCCGTCGAAGACCTCCACCTGCGGCCCTGCGCTCAACAATGCGCCAACGGTGAGCACTGCGTCTCTAGCGTCTGCGGAGTCGACGTCATGACGATGTACCTCGCCCCCAACCTATCGCATGCCGCAGTGGAGAATTACGTCGACGAAGCTGTCGAAGAATACCTGAAACAACGACCACACCGACGACCCTTCATGATAGTTGGCGACTTCAATGTCGACGTCATCAAGGACGATCGGGTGGTCGACTACATGGAGTCGCGGCACTCGCTGAAACGAGCAACGCATTTCGGCAAAAATCATCCGACCACAGTTCGCGGGGCGTGCATCGACCACGTCTTTGCAAATTTCGACCTTCGACCACTGCAACTAGACCCACTCATCCTTCACTTTACGGACCATAAAGCCATCCGGTTAAAAAATAACCAAAGCGTCTCATCAATGAACATCGTCTTTCGCAGCATACGTGCGTGCGTGTTCACTCGTGTTCACTCATAACAAACACGCATGTCGCAAATTACAAACCACATTTATCGCAGTTCAACATATATGCTCCGCATACTAACCAGCGTTCCCACTTGGGAAACTGCGGTCATTTTTTTTGCTCAAACTATTTTCATTCCTATTAGGTAACCATTTATACTACGCGTTCGCACCAGGTGTCATTGAAAACTGGGGATGATAGTCTTTCTGAATTAGCCAATTCAATTTTTTGTCAAGAACAGTGAGCACAGTGCATACGCAAACAAAGCGTGTAATGCGCAGTAGTTGCCACTTGAGTGGGCCCGCCACGTTAAAGGGCCACTTACCAGGTTTGACAATTTTGAGCTGACCAGTGCGATTCGTAGACGAGGCGTTCATGATCACGTCTGCCAAAATTCGCAACGCTACGCGCCGCGTAAATGGGTCAAATTTCAAGATGAAAGCTGCTCCGCCTCCCCTCTGCCGGCGCACGCGTAGAGAATGAGGGCATGACGTGGGCGTAGGAATGGCTCCACGTACACTGCAGTGCAGTGACGTTGGTCCTTTATGTAGACGACTCTGCTCTGACATTGTCAACAATATACCACGTGGTACGGCAAAAATGATTTAACACAACATGTGTAGTTTATGTATTTGTTGCTGGAAAAGAATAAAATTCGAAATAAATAGTGAGACGCAATAAACAATTGTGTGCGTTTTTTTTACATTTTTTTCCCGAGAAATGCTACGAGATGCGGGGCTAATGTGCCAGCGTTTCCCATGCGTTCGGGTCCCCGCGGTCAGCGCATTGAGCAGACAATCGCCGTGGAACGCTCCTACGCATTCGCGCCCTTATTGTGCTGATCTACTCTACCGCGTCTAAGCCAGCGTTTCCAAACAATCCCGCAAAAACATGCAGAAGACCACAAAATAACTCTGGTCAACAAAGCAACGCCGCTCGCGTGCTTGGAGGCTAGGCTTGTTCGGGGACGTCATGCGGATGTCAAGTCTTGGTGTGATGCTGGAGAGAGGAGCGGCACGTGCCAGAGGAGCGGCACGTGCCAGGCCAGAGGAGCGGCACGTGCGCGCTCTATCACAGCCTGCACTTTGTGTCTAGTTTCCTCCTTTCATAACCGCTCACCCACCTTTCATAGCAATGCGGTGCAACCCTCCCTAAACCTTGCCTTTACCACCCACGTTGTAACGTGGCAATTTTTCTTGAACAGGTAGTGCTCAAAGTTCATCCGTTCATTACTAGTTTTTTTTAGTAATCAACAAATTCAAGGAAATTTTTGTTGGAGAATAAGTAACTGACATTTGTCTCTGTGGGTTATTTCATTAGAAACAACAATCTTTTTATGTATGAATAATGTGCGCGGGTTTCCTCCTCAATTCAAAAGAACGCGCATGTGCCACCCGTCTAGTCTTATTATGATTCTTTTGTCACACGTGCACTAACATGTCACACTTTGTCAAAAACTTTTACACATTTTTCGAATAGGACAAAAAAAAAGGTGGGGGGGGGGGGGTTGTGCAGAGGTGTTGAAGGTTCAGCCCGACAGTTCTGTCATTCTAGTAAGGTCAACAGCTGGGCTAGTTGGCACGATTTTCTTCTCAAAAAAAGAAAAACAGGAAGAGTTAATGCTGAAGCTTCAAGAAATAGGTGAACTCCTCTTCTCTCCTTTTTTTTTGTTAGAGCTAGTCCAGTCATAGGTGTTTCTGAAGGTGCTGTATTTTGCAATAAAAAGTATTTGCTGCTTTCAGCAGCAGAGCTTGTCAAAAGGCTCATCTGTAGTTGAATATAATTTTCTTTATACAATTCAAAGGCCGACAGTGCTGTGTGCAAATGGAATATGTCAGTTATGAGTGTTTTTTGTTATTGGCTGAAGTGATGTATTCTTCATAGAGCTTTGATGCAGATCCCGCTTTATTAAACCATCCTAGCGGACTCTAGAGGTAGTTTTGTTGGTTCAATAGGGTACAATGTTCTGGGCGCTGAAGATAAGCATGCTTTGTTATTGCAGGTAGGGCAATCGATCATGCCTCTCTTGAAGATATGGAGTGCGGATCACTCAATAAAAAAGATGATCACCGCTGAAACAGTGGATGATGTTATTCAGAAAGCAAGGGAAAATGGGATCTGCAACTCGAGCAATGCAAAGGTGAAAACTTCACTTGTGCAGCATTTTGATAGCTTTTATTTACTGACCAAAGTGTTCGAGCATCATCTTTAGACCGTTGCACTAAACTTCTGCTTGGCAGTTATTAATGCAGCAGCAAACCAACCAGCAGCAGCATCGCATTAAGTGGGGCGTGTTGTTTTCTTGCTTTCCTATTATGGAACAGCATTTCAATAAAAAATTGCGCCAAGCATATGTGACGAGGCTCAAACTGTGCTATTGTAAAACTGAAATGATAACTCCAAGCGCATCATAATTGTGATCAAGCAAGCAAACACAGCTTTCGATATATAGCTGGCACACTTTATACCATGAGAAGCTGTAGTTGTTTTAGATGTTTACTAGCTCGAGTTTGTCTACAGCTGCTGTGCAGACAATTTTCTCGCATCACTGTGATTATGAGTATTGCTGAAGAAGTTTTCGGGTAAAAAAAAAATAGCGCTTCTTGCAAGGTTGTGACAGCAGAGCTGCTGGCCCCCTAGCTCATCATGGCTTGGCTAGACTTTTCCCCTCTCAACACTCTTGATATGCTGTGTGATATACTGCACTATTCATGGCTGTGATCCCAACGGTTGGCAGTTGGCAACCTTTTCAGGTGGATAGTTGATTTGCATGAAGCCAATATGGCACATGTTGCTCAGCAAATCACCAGAGGGGTTGAGGTAGGCAAGAATATAAAACTTTAATTAACAATAGTTATGTAATTAACTATAAAGATTGTGTTTGTTTTCAGCACACATGCCATAATGTCGCAATTCTTAAACATAAGTTACCAGGAGAGAAAAAAAAAAACTGTCTGGCACTGTGAGTTGTGGAGGTGGTATTCAGGTACATAGGGGTGGTGGTGTGAGCATGTGCCAGGGGCTGGATAATGCAGCCTAGTGAACTGCATGCGGCCCACGTGCTGCAGGTTGCTGTCCTCTGCTGTATTCAATAGTGTACATGTGCCACAAAAATTGGAAAATCTCGGTACTCGCCCCACTAGTCCCCAAAAATTTAAGGTAACACCGGGGCCCCAGCACCGGTTAGGGGACTCAAGTATCGGCTTTTTTCGTTGACCATCTGTACCGAGTGCTTTGGCAGTGATTGAACGCAGGGTGGTTCATGATGGCAAACCTGGACCATATAGCTCTGCTGTAAAACGGCTTCGTTATATATGTTTGGTTGTGAAATGTTTAGCATAGTTGGTAACAGCGCCATTTTAGCTGTTGTATGTTCTGTTGTAGATTGCTTAGCATTGTTAACAGTACCATTTCAGCTTTTGTAGCAGAGGCAGCTCTGCCTCCACTCTCAAAAGAAAATGGCACAACTGATCACTTGTCGAATACTGTCCTCAAGCTGCTTCACAACAGTCCTGGAAGCATATATATATATATATGATGCAACATCTCTGTGTATGCACCAGCTTTGAGTTTTCACTTTTTCAACCAAGTACATTGCACATTGAATTGACAAGATAAAATAGTTGTTCTAGAAATCTTACATTGTATTTGCATACATTATAAATCAAATGTAATAGCCATATCGAACTATTATGCTGTTTTGTTGCAGGTCTTTCTTTTAGATTGGACAGAACTTGAGGAGGCTGTGTTTCAAGAAGTCCTTGTGCAACTGTCAATGGACCAGAGAATTTTCGTTGTTGCGGAGGTTGCTCCCCCAGCAAGTTCACCTGTTCAAGGTATGAAAAATGCTTTTAAGTGTAGTTGACATTTAAAAGTGACATGCTAAAAAACAGGACTAGGAGATATGCCCATACTAAAACTTTATGGGCTGTTCTGTCTCCTTATTTTCCATTTTAGCTTTCTATGTTACGAAATCAGGGATTTTTTTACTAATTGTGTGTTAAACGTTCATTCGTTCATATTTCAATTCGGAATCTCCTGCAACAACTTCGCAGAATCGAAGGCATTGAAAGGCTTGTTTGTATTTTTTATGCACAACCTAAGTGGCATAAAATTCACCATCAAGGGAGGGAAAGTACAGGGTATGTCATTTGTATGCTATAAATGTGAAAGAATTGATGTGGCAGAAAAGAGAACTTACCACTGACAGGGACCAAAGTTTACACGAGTGTCATTTATGCATAATAATAGGCTACCTTTTATGTTGTTTATGTTGCTATATTTCGACAGATCAGCAAACAGCAACTTTGAAACCTGCAGTTCATGTAGAAGGCTTTATGACAGTGTAATGTATTTGTTGAACTCCACCTTCAAAGTAGAAGAAAACTATTGTATCCTGTATTGCAGAACATAAGCATTGTCATTGGCTTTGTGGGCTATTTTAGCTATCTACCTGTCTAGTCAGTCTCTGTGAACCTAAATTGACTGATGATTTTATAATAATGACAATAAATTCAGAGAAGTTATCTATACAAACAAAATAAGCAGAGCTTCTTGTAATGACGTAATCTGCTGAGGTCGCAAAAAGGTCAGCATGGCAGGAAAGCACGAGGATAGTTTTTTTTTCACGAACTTCGAAATCTTGGTTTAAATTTATATCCGTTCTTTTGAAGTTAAAGAACCCGCACTATGCTGACGAGTTTTACCTTAAGCTTCTGGGTCTCTACCAATACAAAAACTTTGATGCACTTAGTTATTTGAATAAGCATACAATATGCTCTATTTACCACTGCTATACAGTAGCCAACACAGCGTTGGAGGGTGGCAGGCCTTCCAGTTTTAGAGCCATTGCTCTTCTGCCAGTGGGAAAGCTTTGTACTGACTTAAAATGGTGGTTTGGGCTAGTTGGTAGGGCATGACGATTGTTATAGTGAGGGCTCAGATTGATGGCAAAGGGACAAGAAGACGAGCGTGGAGTAAACAAGCAGAGCTGCCACGGTGGTGAAGAGATTACAGTGCTGAGCTGTTCACTCGAAGGTCACAAGTTCGCTCCGAGCAGCAGTGGTCGTAGCTAATATTTTGGTACAGATGAAATGTTAGCCTGTGTACTGTGCGATGTGGGTGCATATTTCACAGCATCAGTGGGTAGAAATTATACAGAGACTTCTATAAACACATGCCTCATGTATACATCGTGGTTTTGGCTCATAAAATATCAAATTGAAAATATAATAGAAATAAAAATGGTAATAATTATAACATGAAGAGACTTGCATTACTGCTTTTATTTTTGTGATGCGTGTTCCCACTAAACTTTACGCTCCTTGTTTCAGACATCTCGGAACGAAACGACATACTCTTACCAGAACCGACCCATGACATCAGCATCAGTGTGTCAACAGAGAAGCTGCCCAAAGATCTTCAGTGCACGCTTAGTGCAGCAGCATCCCCTCTTGACCTTAAGCATCGGAGGCAGCTGGTCCGTTGTATTGTCGAGCAAATGTTAGTTGTGTGCACTAGGCCAAGAAGAGAACTAATTAGGAGTGTGGCTGAGGAAATGGTCAGGGCATACCCAGTTGCTCTTGAAGATAGGAGTACGAATGGCACCTTGCTTGGCCGTGGCTACGACTCATTTTTTCAACAACTTGAGGCGAGGGTTGAAAATATCTATCGAAGCAAGCGAGGAATCCAGTCATCGACTCCTGTGTCAGCACAGAGGAGTTTGAAAATGTCGTATGGCTGTATGAATTGGCAAACATGGTCAGTTTTGAAAAGTGATGAACTTGATGAAAAGCGGCAACTTATTGAGTGGGAAGCACGGAAAAGTCCAAAGGACATGGGTTATTCTTTGGCCATGGTGTACATGAAAGACACATATGGAGCACAACGGCAGTTTATTAATAGTGAGAGCCCTGTCCATCATGCTCTCGAAATCAAGAAGGAGTGGCCACTATTGTTTCACCATCCCTTCTTCTATGAGCACATTAATATCTTTATTGGAAAGGATGCCAAGGTATGGATTGCATGTCACTGTGGAATAGATAGTAAAAAGAGTGCTGAGCAGTTGTCTAGTGATAGTATTTTTTAATGCTAAAATGCCTGCTTGTGTCTGGTGTTTTATGAAAGTATAGCACATTAGCTCCTAGACCTTTTTAGTTGCCGGTGTAGTGTTTGATCAGGAAACCTTGTCGGTGGCATCAGTTCTGTCTCAATATTTCAATATGACATAATGCCTAGAACAAAAAAACTTGTGTCATGTATTGTTATCGTGAGCAGTGGAAGCAGCCATCTTTTCTTGTGTTTGGAAGTACAGTCAAGTCCACATATAACGGCACCACTTAAAACGAAGTTTCGGTTAAAACGAACAATATCCGCGTGACCGTGGAAATATAAATTTTTTCAATTACATAAAATCGCACTTACAACGAACGTTTCCGAGCTCTGGCGATGGAAACAGCGAACAGAGTCGGGGCTTTGTCGACTTCCCGGGAAACCACTTTTGACTACGGATGAACCAACACCGAGGTGCCCATAGATTCTTATTGTTAAACGCCGACCCTGCCTCCGCGTCCCTTTAGCTGCCGCTCTTTGTTACCCGCCCTTCCGTCTTATGTACCCCGGCTACTCTGAGCACCCGGCATCGGACGCGGCTTGTGTTTTCACACTGGCACACATTTTTCGAAGACATGTCGGCCATCTCCCCTGTTTTTGATCGCTGGTACTGTCGTTGACGTCGCCTGCCTGCAGTGACCAGACCATTTGCCAACATTGTCAGCATCCGATCGTCTACGTCTTGTCTTATCGTATTGTTCTAGTGCACGCGCATGCTGCCCCACTGAACTCATAATTCGCGATTGTTTTCGTGTTTAGGACCTGTGCTCGCTCACTTCGCACTCAGCTCAGCATGCCCTCCGCACGCACGCGGAAGCGTAAAAACGGCTGTTCACTTGCGCGGAATGAGTCGCGAAATATGGAAGTCGGTAAGGTCTCGCAAACCCGCCGGTGCAACAAAAGGATTCCTTGACCACAGCCGCTGATTTTTTTTAACGCACCGCGCGCACCGCACACCTTTCAAGCAAGCTGCCCGACCCAGCTCCTTCCCGCGTGTTTTGGTTTTCAAGGTCGCTTTCCTGTCGTATCCGCCCCTCTTTTCACTCTATAAGGCACTGCGCAGTGCTCCCGACCAGATTGCAGAAATTAGGTGCCTTTTCTCATCTTCTAACCACTACCACCACCACCACTCTATCGCAGCTCCTTGCCCTTCTCTCGCAAATCAGCTCTCCTCTTTTGGTCACAACCCCTTCGCCCGTCTCCACCGCTCCGCGACGCCAGCCATGCTGCCTCGAAGTTTTTTTTTCTGACTAGAAACAGGCCCAGAGCTGTACCACGCATTCTGGCGCATGTGTTGCTTGTGCGCGTCTTGCTCGCTCTTGATGTGCGTGTGTGGTCAGTATGGCGGACGGGAGGCCTTGCATGCTTTTTCCTGCCGCTCAACGAAACGTCGAAAGTGTGACCGCTTGGCTTGGGCGAAATTTGCGCGTTAGGTGCTGGGTTGCGAAGCACTTGCTCATAGCTGTTGACCACCTGGCAGCCAACTTGCCGCACGGGCGTCCCGGTATTCAGCTCTGGAGATGGTGAATATTTCGTGGGCAACGGTGACGACTACATGCGCGCGAAACTGTTTCGCGAGGCCGGCTTCGTCGACGTCGGGCCCAATGCCGAGCCTGAAGCTTCCGAACAGGACCACTCCGGCGGCTATTTGTGGCAGCGCGTCGTCGACTCCGACCTGGCAGAGCGGGTGGAACATCTGTTGCGATGGTTTTATTACAGCCGATGATGATGCCGACACCGTGGAACCGTGCACGGATAAGGGCATTGTGAATTAATTACGCGGCAAGAGCGTTTTGGAGGAATTGGTTTGCGAGAACGACAAAACTTTGGAGCCAGTGCCTCATGCAGCTTATGCTACGGGCCTCGGCGAAGAGTACACTGCCGCTTAAAATATACTCAAAACCGCCCTAATCGCTTCTACTCTTCGAAACGCGTGCATCACTAACTATTTTGCGCAAAAAAAAAAAAAGTGTTTTCACTTGCAACTTTTTTCAAAAACTGTGTTCCATTTACTACGAAATTTGGGATACCGCCAACCCTCATGTTAGTTACAAGCGGGCTTGACTGTTTGTCTAATTTTAAACTTGTGTTTTACTTTAGCGGAGGCTTCTGCTTACATAAAAATATTGGACTTGCCTGTGCACTTTGAAGTATCCCATGTCAGAATCGACAACTATTGAAGACTTTGGATAAAGGCTTCAAAGTTTTCAGATTAGGATCACATTTCCTGTAATTAAATGGGACAGGACGTATTCTCTTTAGAAAAACTTTGGATTCTGTTAGTTAGTAATCTGCTCTCATTGGATACTGACCAAGTGTTTTCATTACTGAGAAGTTCTTGTTTTATCAGTTTATTGCATATATTGCAGAAAAACTTTGGATTCTGGTAGTTAGTAATCTGCTCTCATTGGATACTGACCATGTGTTCTCATTACTAAGATATTCTTGTTTTATCAGTTTATTGCTTATATTGCAGACTGTTGCTTATTGCTTATTCTTACTAGCTTTCCAAAAGTAATTCTTCTGTTTTGCCTGTTACAGGCTTAATATTAACATCTTTGTCGTGCACTCTGCAGTGGAAGGTGCTGAATTTGAAAAGTAGGCCTTTCGAGACATTTGTATGCATGAAATTTAGGTACAAAGCCTTTCTTGCATATCATCCTATACTGATACAGATGAATCCCTATATGATAATAATGTGCTAGGTAGTAATTCTTGTCTTCTATAGAGGATGTCTCTTTGGCATGGTTATTTTCTTAACATTTATTTTAATATAGGCACCCTGGTGTCATGTATACTCAAATGTCTGTTACATTAGTCTCTCTTTTAAAGGGTTCTGAATGCATTTCAGTGTAAGACGGCTGCAACATATTGAAGTTTGCAAAGTGAATATAAAAACTGCTAGTTTGTTCATTAGTGTGAAGTATATGAGACGGTTACTGCCTGTATCACAGGACATAATTTTGAAGGTATTTATTTCGCAGTCTTTTTTTTGTATTCTAGAATGCTTTTCGGGCTTCGTTGCAAGATTACGCACCATTGATGTTCGAGCACATGAAAAGTATTGTCAAGAAGGATGTCATGGCATGGGTGATTGAGACAGAACGGGAGCTTTCAAAGGGCTACAAGAATGCTAAGGAGGTTGCATTTCTACCATTGCTGGCTGCGTACTTTGGGGACAAAGAACAGAGGCTCTTCAAGGTTTTCGAGGTAGGTGTAGTGTACAGAATTTTTCTATTTGTATAGTACTAAGATAAATGCTCATTAGCAGCTAATAATAATAGCAGCACTAATGCATACCTGTTTAGTGCAACTCCTTTGTTCCTTTTGTGTAGACCTGCCCGATACCGGAACTTTTTTTTTGCAAGTGTCATCGGACATATGTTTTGTGTAAGAATATTTCTAAGAGGGGAAAAGTGAGCTTGGGTGAAATACGCATATTCTTTATGCACTATGGGGCACTTTCTTTGAGGAAGTGTGTTGAGGCTTGTTTTTAATGCCACAAAAATTCGAAATATAGTGGCTGAAAAATAAAGTCATCGTAATATCAATATTATGCTTTGCCACATCCTCTGGTGCTCTGTCAAAAGTTTTGCTGCTTTAGTAGGCAGCATCGTTGTGTTTTCGTTATTGACCTTCGAGTAATTATTTCACGGGTGTTGTAAGATGTGAATGAACCAGTGAACAAACGATCACACTGCACGTTGGAGATCTAAACTGCGACTACTTTTGGATTGCAGAATAGTTTGTCATGAATACTAATAACGATGAAGATAGTGAAGTGGTGCTTTTATCCTTGTAACTGGTTGACTAATCAATGGAATGTGTTATTGTGATGCATAATCTAACTTTAGTATGTCCTGAAAACTTAAGCGCCCAGTGGGATACCACTTTTATTTATTGAATTTGTTCTGTGGGTTTAATACTTCAGGACGAAACAATTTGAACTCAATATAGTGCGCGTGATAGTGGCGGCATTTACTGTGGCCATAGTCTCTGTAATTGCTGGCTAGAGGAGCTACACGCGCCACTCTTAGAGCCCATATGTGATGTGCTGCTTCAAGTGGTCATCATAAAAAATAATGGTTACTTCATTGTTGAAACAAGAATAACTATCTTCTGTCGAATGCTGTCATGAGCACTTCTTTCATGCTCACAATTAAAATATGAACATTTGGAGTGGCCTGCTTTAGAGTAGGACGTCATAGCAACATACCGGATTTATTTTTTTGATAAATTTCTTTCATTCATCTATTTGCATGACATTTTGTGCACATAAGATGCACCAATAAAAATGTTCTATAAGAGGTGTCCTATATACAGGAATATATGGTAATATAATGGCCATTAAGGTATTGTCATCAGTAAAAAAAAAGTGCTGCTATGAAAGCTTACGACCTGCAAGTAAGTGCTGAGCTGTGCAGTGTTTTTGGTGCATTAAGTTTTTGTGACAATAAGTAATTGGCACACTTTATGCTGGCATGCACTGTGTATATAAAGATTGGACATGCTGCTTCCTATCCTTGTCTTTGTTACTACAAGAGTACCTGTCCAGCAAACAGTCTTAAGCTGGGTTACGTAAGCTGCTATCGTTGCGACCGTGAGCCTACATGACTGTGTGCTTAGACAAGTCAGACATTATTAGCAATTAAAACCACAGGTACCCTGGTGGCTGGTACTCCAGCTCCTTATTCTGCTTTGTAGGTGCTCATGTGGCCAAGCATTGACATTGCGAGAGTTATGGTTCATTGTGTGGCATCATTGTTCTTGGCATGCCTTTGTATAAAATCTCGTTTCACTTGATGAATATTTGCATGTGGCTTTTTTAGTTAGAAGTGCTTAACCCATATATGCCTGAACCCTAGGATATCAACAAAACGGTTTTCTTTTCTCAGAATAATAGCTTCTAAGCTCTCAGAAAATAAAATAAAACTTTCATTTGCAAGAAAACTTTTTCTGACGTTTTTGGCACCGTCCTACATATAGGACGCTAGGCACATAAGTGTCACATTGTGTCAATTTGGAACGTGTTCCACGTGCCACACTACTTTTTTAAATGAATGGTATAATTTGAAAGATTTAGCATGCATTGTAATGTCACATTTTTTACAACAGATGGTGGTCTTCCCATCGCTATGAGCGCACGTTGTTTGCTTTTCTCGGAGGATGACTAAGTGGTCAGTGCATTCAAATCAGCTTTGCGCCTCCTGCCGAGACTGGCAGGCTTCTTCCACGCAATGGCTTGTAGCCATATCTCTTTATTTACTACATTGTAACTGCCCTTCGAAACATTCTCAGGTCCGCTTTGTCTGTTCCCTTTCCGTACAACAGGAATGCATTGTTCCCACATGCATCGAGGAGATACGTTGGCAGTGATGACTATCACTTCATACTTCTCGTGGCAGTTACAACACTGCCACGAGAAGTATGAAGTGATATTTTGCAATATTTTGACTCGGTTGGCCAACCTCGGCCATGTTTGCATTATATTTGAAAAACAAAAAGGCTGCTTCACTATGTCCTTAGATCGCTTTTATCTTGAATATCTTTTCACCATTTGCTGCGGTTCAAGTCCATCACCATTTGAGATCATGTTAAGCGTGCTATTGTCCTTCCAACAGCATAAAAGATTTTTTTATTCTGTGTCGAATCAGTAATTGTAAAAGCCTCGAGACTTCTTTTTCATTTGTTTCTGCGTGCCTTCTTGATCACCGCTTTATTGACCTGTAACTGCACCAGCATGATTGTCGGGCGGCAGAATGCCGACAAGTGAAGGCACAGTATTGCCAACGTCCATATGCTCCAGATGTCGTTGGCATCTGCAAATATTTTTTTAGTGAAATGAAGTGCAGGGAATCTCCTGAGTGCAAATAAAGTAATGACATGAACGTACTATACATCCATATGCATGTAATTGCGTTACGACAAGCTTCACGGGCACGATGCGGCACGCGTGCCAAGTTGACACAGCGTGACACCCCATGTGCCTAGCGTCCTATAGGTAGGACACCAATGTTTGAGACACCGCAAACAATAAACTTTACCGCACATAAAGGTTATACAAGTTTTACTGTAGACCCAATAATTGACAATCAATCCAGAAAAATATTGTCAGCATCGCGAACATTTTGAATCTGTATTACTTGCATTTTCTTTCGCGGCATGGTGCTCTGCTTCAGGCACGTGAAACAACAATTTTGAGACTGCGCTCACGAGCTGACTGGTAGCCCGGCGATCGCCTGCACTAGCGGGTTATAAGGGCACAGCATCGTCAACACACGACAATTAGCGTTAGCTTTTTTACAAAAAAAAAACATTCAATTTACAATGAAAATTTTCAGCGTCCTACATGTAGGACACTAGGCATAAATGGGTTAATTTTCTCACATTGACCAGATAAGATGATATACAAATACATATAAGGTATAAATCATGCTATGTGACAAAGTTTTAAAGGGAGGGGAAAACACTCTTAGTAAATGGACGTCCCATATGGCATATACCACTTCAAACTGAGTCATTCTTTTCCGTTTTAGCAAGGCACAAGTATAACTGAAGTGCTTTATGAGCTGCCACCTAAACCCATCATTGCAGCCCTAGGTAAGGTGTGTTTTCAAGTTTGTAACTAGTGCGTCAAGGAAGGTGTTTTATGCGGCGCCAGGATCGATGTACTGGAGCGAGAGGAACCATGATAAGAGTTATCTCTTGGTGGGGGAAGGGGGGGGGGGGAATTCGGGCTTGTTATGACGATGTTTGCCCTTAGGAGAATGGGTGCGATAAAGGGCATGCAAAAATGGGGACAGGTAGGCACCTTACTGCTGCAGCCCCTGGTTTCATGTTGTACTGGATTGACACTCTTTCATCGTGGTGCATATATACTCGTATACTCGTATCAAGATTTGCCTGTCTGGCATGGAATCAAGAATCTGAGAAACTCCGGCAGCCTAAATGGTATTGATTACAGTACTGTTAAATCGATGCACCTAATTGAAGGGTGTCTTCTAACTTTCGAAATAAAGCCACGATTTTGTGTTCCAACCAGCTGTTGCAATGCATAAAAAGCTAAATGTGTAACATGGTCTAGCCATGCATGTTTTCATGCCATGGAAGATTTGAGGCGCATTTGTAATCTGCAGTAGGCTCAACGCATGGCAACCGCAGCGGCGCCCTATTGGTCACACTCTCGCAGGGATGCCGCCGCGACGTGCGCCTAGCAACGGTCTCCGCGCCGTACTCTCGTTGTCAGGTTGCGTCGCCGCCCTGTTGCGCCCCTTCCTTTTCTTCATGAACCACTAACAACAACAACAAACACGCCGGCCACAGCCGGCCTCAGTGCGCACCGACTGCACATTTTTACGTGCGGCATGTTCGGCGCCTGCGCGTTGTCGCCACTTCAAGGAAGCCAATATGGGAAACACGACGCTCCGTGCACCTTTGTTTCTGGTAGGAGCAGTTCGGAAAGAATGGCAAGTTTAGTTTGACTGTGATGCTACTAAGGTACTGTACCACCGAACATTAGAGCTTATGATCCGCCTGCCCGTCGAGATGTCTAAGCGCGTTTGGACTCCATCGAGGAACGACGAGGTACCGCACATCACAAAGTGGAAGTATTGTAGGAAAATTAAAAAGCAATACTGTGTTGTAGGCGCCTTCCGCAGGCAAACTTCTGTCTGTCCTGAGCACTTGTGTTTCGCGTACGTGCTCGTCAACAACAAGATACCGCATGCGAGTGCCCGCGTGATCTGCAGAAACTCGCATTTATCTGGTGAGATCAAGCTACGTCTGGGTAACGCGCTTGCGCTCTCTTGCCGTGCACTTTTTTTTTTTAATAAACGCCCGGCGTCATAATCCAGGCCAGCGTTCTTTTCTTCTCTAGGAATTAACTTTTCTTATGTGTGCGCTGGTGTGAAGCCAATAAAACAAGCGCGAGAAAGGCAGCAAGCCGCTTGAAGAGCTCCTTTCAAAGGATCCTTCTCAGGGTGGCCGCCATTCTCTTCGCCATGATTCTATCTGACAGAACGACTGTGCAGTGAATTAAGGATGGTAGGTGCGCAAGTATTCTTTTTCAAAAACAATTTGTGCCCCAGAAAGTTTTGTACTAAAAGTGTATTACTGCATGTATGCATAAAGTGCATGCATGAACTGAAACTCCTTCCACCAAAAACTTTAAATTTTAAGCGATTTGTAGCCATGAAGGCAATTCTTCAATATTTGTATTAGAAGATTAAGCAAAAATCTTTATCCTATAATATTCAAAATAACATCACTTTTAATAAAACTTCCGAAACTATGTAAGCACAGCTTAGCCATTTGCTTCAGGATATGCAGGGCATACTTCTATGTTCCTTCTTACTCAGACTTTTAAAAATGGTGCGGTTTTGCGAAGTACACCCATTGGTTTTAGCAAGTGGTTTTCAGCAATAAGCGTCCTAATAGAAAACAGTTTTGGCAGCTTAAAGGAAACAATATGCCAGCGTGTTTGCCTTAAGCTCCACACCATATTGTGGCTGTTTTCTATTGCCTCTGATGCTTCATAACTTATGCATTAATTTTGGTGACTAGGAGTACACACAGGTGGAATGTTAATAGCGCAATAAAAATGAAGACACAAAGAAGGCACACACAGACAAACTTTTGGAGTAGGAAGACCTAGATAATGGTGGTTCAGCACGGGGTGCCCATTGGAACCAATATTCTTGTACCAGTGATATGCCTAACAATATTGAAGATTTTATGATCCGGTTGGGAGAAATAGAGCAGAAAGGAAGTTAACACTGATGAAAATAGCAGATGTAATTAGAATAAATACTTTCACTTGTAACTGGCTATTTCTTTACATATGGTGCATATTTATTCACTTCAAACAGTAAATGTCATTGACAATAAGCAAAACAATGTGCCACAAACAGATATTTCTTCATATACAAAACCTGTGCTTTTAGTAACTCACTCAATGCATCTTCCAGTCTCTCAGATGTTTGATTGCTTTTGGCCCACCTTGGGTAAGTCAGTGGCATGCTTGAGCAGCTTCTTTTTTATGTTAGAAAGCCTTTTGAAAGCAAAGCATTTTTTAAAGAACAAAGGCACTTTGAGCACGTATATCTATCTAGAGGCCTGCATCTGGGTGCTATCAAGCTCACCTCCATAACTTGGTATGAACTGAAAAAGGCACAGCAGAGAATGACAATATGACGAACATGACTGTCTGGTTATGACATGTATACAATGAGTGTCCTGTTATGTACGTCATGAAACCCTTTTTTCCAGTGACAGGCAGCATATGTCGTACACTGTGGCATGCGTCGCACGTGATGGTAGTTTATAAATATTGGCAATTTAAATGTGAGCAACTTAAATAAAATCTGGCACTGGCAGCATTGACCAAAATAATACAAAGAATAACAATCGGTAATTCTGCACAGCAGTCAAGTATTTTACCACAGAGCCACGGCATGTCTTGAAACAGCTTATTGAAAAAAGATTCTATGCAGGCATCACATCAGTGTAATGTTAACTATGGCTGTAGGGCTGGCACTGTAGTCTGATTAAAAGGTAGTAAACTTGACATATGTGTACTTAAAATACAGCTGTAATGTTGGGTTAATGCTAATTGTGGTTCCAGGGTGGCCTCCACTTTTGTAAGTCATAATAAACATTTCATATGACTCGGCAAGCTACATTCTAGTGTTGCTCGACCACGTAGGAATATGCTAATGAACAATCTTCACATTGTCGTACCATAGCATGCACTTTGTTGTGATGAAACTGGCAGCTGTGCTGTAAAATTAGTGCCGACGTGTCAGACCATAAGTTACCCTCTGAACTCCTGTGTAGTTAACGTTTTTGGTAAGTCCTTGATGAGCACGAAACTGCTAGACTTATCAAAACACATTCATTCATGCAATGACACTTGGCTCAATGCCAAATATTGCATCATAGGCATCATCATTATGGACTACATTGCATGAAATTCCCACAATGTGTGAAATATCCTTAATTTTTCTTCCTGAGTTCTTTTCTGTATTTTTTTCTTCGTGTTTAACCACCTCTGTTTTTCTCATGGGCAGTTCTTGATTATTTTTTTAACTTTCAAAAGAGCTCCAGTCAACGAAAAACAATCTCATTTTATTGTACTCTTACAATTGATACAGTGTTGGCTTTAACAGTTAGTCGAAGGAAACAACAGCCTTGTGATATACATTGCTATATCTTTCACTACACTAGCCTGATCATTGTTAGTGTTTTCTCATCATTGAAGACAAAAGACATCAGTAAAAGAAGGCATATTTAAGACAATGCATAGCACTGTGATGTCTTGAATGTGGCTTCTTTTGTTGATGTCCTTTGTTTGCGCTACCATTAATTGTCATGCTACCATACCAACTAGCCCAAATCACCATCTTCACAAATCATAGTATATGCATAGTGAACCACAATTCCCATTTCAGAACACTTGAAATAATGTAGCACAAGATTTATCAAAGCACTCGCTGCATGTGTATGCGCTTCATTTAGATGTAGAGTGCATCAGATCTTGTACTGGCATCAATGTCTCTTCTTGTCACCTGCAGTATCATCCCTCTCGTTTGGGTCGGCCTAATATGCTCCACGAAGGAGGGCACTTTATGCTAATGAGCTCCAACTTCTTAGCACTACCTTGCTCTGTGCATTGTTTCAAGTCATGGATTTATATAACAGGGTAGCAACAATCACAACTGTGCATATTTTTGATAGTTGACAGTACTCATAACAAACATTCAAAACCGTCAAAAGCTTCTACCTTATGAGTTACAAATTTGTGAGGAGGGAATGCAACTAGCACTTCCAATATCACAATAATAATGGTACTAATGACAACAAATGAAGAAAACAAAGCACGAGGCCATCAAAAGTGTTTACAAGATTCATATTACCTCCTTTAAAAAAGGAACCATGAAATAATGTGGCAACTTGGCATGCTATTGTGCTGCTATCATTTGGGAATCCCATACTGGCACTCTTTGACAGGAATATACACATTTCTGTGGAAACATCCCTACGTCAATCACTTGAATTTCATGCTTCATAAATTGCTCATGATTTTAAAGGAAAAGTTATGAGATCATGATAACAGCTGATATTTTTTGCATAGCTGTCTACCGCTGGCATGCACAATAAGGAAATAAATGTTTAAGATTGCGTGGGATTTTAATCTGGGCAATCCACGTGGCAGTCAAGTGTTTTACCACAGGGCCACGCTTGTGCTTGAAGCTACTTTTCAAAAATATCCAAATCAGGTGTCGTATAAGGTAAGGAACCACATCAACACAGGTTCTATAGTGTGCTAGAAGAATAAGACAACAAGGTGCCATACATGGCAAGTTATTTAACAAGTGAGTGATTAAAGCTGCCCAACCATTACAAATGGCTCAGCCATAATTTTGTCATCAGCTAGAGCATCAACAAAGTGCATATAATGCCTCTTCAGTGTGTATTGTACCTCGCTTCTCCTTAAAATCATTACGTAGAACGTATTTCTTACGTTGCAAAACACAGATTTGTTGCATGCATTTTTCTGTTTCTTGATGACTAATAAAAGTGGACAATTTAGTAATTAAGAATAACTGTTCATTCTTCCAGATGCCATAATTTCTAGTATGAATCCAGGTACTCAAGATCAAATCATCTGCCCGAGTCTTGGCCAATTCCCCTGTGTGGCTTGGTTCCAATCATCTAAGGAGCATAATTATCAAGATTACCATATGTATTATTTCAAGTACCACATATTTTGCTACACACTTGTAACTCCTTGCCACAGTCACATTTTTCTGAACCAAATGTGTCAGAAAATTGGGAAATTTCAACTCGTTTTTCTGACCCAAGGTAGCTGCCATTTTGTTTATCCCCACATGTGTACGAGCACTCATGAAACTTGAAACAACTCCCACAAGTTGCATGCATATACGAAATATGTTAAAAAAATAATGTTTTTCACTAACACCTTCACTGATTGTGGTACAACATTTTAAGCATTGCTTCCCTCAAACTATTCCCCTCTACTGGCAATACAGTGTTTCGATGGTTTCTTCTATTTTTGGAAAGCTTCCTGGAACGCACTAATGGCCTGCAAATATCTTCTTGTATTGTCCAGGACCTTCTGTATGGTTTGGAAATGGCATCTGTTAATGTAGTTTATGTTTGGAATAAAGAAAATAAAATGAAATTTCATGACATTAACCTGTTCTAACACCCACTTCGTTAGGAATTTCTCCAACAGTCAATAGAGATATCCTCAAATCACTGCAGGATTTCTCAACGTGGTCAATATCTGTTTATGTACAAGGTCATCCAGGCTTGGCATCGTTATCGATCTACATTATGTCATTATCAGAATGCTTGAACCACTCGTAGCACCGAGTACAACTCCTATAATGCTCCCCCGTATGCTTGATGAAGCAACCAAATCTTTATGTGAAAGTTTTCCCAAATTTTAGCTGTACTTCACACACACACACATTGTTCTTCCAGCTCTTTGCCATTTGGGCACTAATTCAAAAAAAAGCTAGTTTATGTGCTCACTTTAGTGGCTGTAGCGTGCAAACCAAAGGTCAGAGTGAAACAGGGCTAATGACAGTTTTGGTTGAAACCTGCCACTATGTGGAATTAGTAGCTGCAGCCCGCTCCTTCTGGTAGTTGGCGAGCTATCAGGAAAGTTCAATACTTTTTACAGCGAAAGCTGTTATGTCATCACAACTCGGGTCACGTGCAGTTGTCCGTCATTGCTCGAAATTAAACCTAGCACCAATGACACAGTGGGGCTCGAACCCGGGTCTGCTGGGTGCCAGCCCAGTATTCCACCACTCAGCCACACCGGTGCTTGGGAGTTGTTGACAAACTTGCCTTAGGCAGGCTTATTGTCAAAAAAGCAATCGCGTTAATATTTATTTATTTATTTTGACATACTGCCAATCCCATCAGGGATTTTAGCAGGAAGGGCGTGAACATAAAAATTCGAATAGGTACACAATAAAGACATACATCGCGATAAAGTACAGAATGAAACTAACAGAATCGGATCATTTAACAATTTCAGATCAAAGATGGCATAAAACATTAGTGTAAAGAAAAGTTGTCAGAAGAAAATAAATGCAGCGACTTGGTTGACACATTGGTTGACATATTGGCATATGCATCAAGAAACACAACAAGAAATCACAGCAATAAGAAACTACCCTACAATATGGCGAAGTATTTCAAGGAAGGGCAATATGACTTACAAAGCGTTTTAAAACGGCGAAAGAACAACCAGTCGCCGCACAATGCGAATAGTGTAAGGAGTGGGTAATTCAATACTCCAACCAATTACAAAAGTTTGTTCTTGTTCCCCTATTAACAGTGGCACATACCCACTTCAGCCATTATTCCTCATCGTCCTCAGCCACTGCATGAACAATTGGCTCAAAATACTTTGCAAGTGTTTAGCGGATACACGCTTCTCAGAAAAATGATGAAAAATAGCATAGTGAATGTCAGCCTACTACCAAAGAAATTTTATTATTAGTACCCTAGTGGGTATCATGCATCTTTGCTTGCAGTAGTAACCCAATGAGCGTTTTGAAAGGCTCTGAAAGGCCACTCTTCTAGCTTTTGCTGTGACTGTGTTCCGTCTTGTGCGCAGGCCTGGCATTTTTTTAACACAATTCATACGTCCTGTTGTATCCCTCCATATTAGCATTAGATACCAACAAATCATCACCATTCATCATTTTTGAGTTATTATTTTATGTGCACTCTAGGTGAAAGGCTTCTGCCAATAATATGCAACTAACCCTATTCTGTGGGATCTGGTTTCACTTTATGTGAGTGAACTTTCAAATTTTGTGACTTTATCAACTCGCTGCCATCTTTGCCTATGGCATTCATCCCTTGGTACCTATACTATAGCTCTAACTGACCTGTGGTTATCTGTCCTCCACAATGTTGAACACAAAGACCTTCTCAAGTGCAGTTACATTAGCAGAGTTATTTCAAGATTTGGAAAACTTCGAGTGGAATATAATTGACCTTAGAGATATTAGAACTGGAAAGGCACATACAGCACTAATGGGCACACTGCTACAGAGGGCTTTCCGATAAAACAGTGCAGCATGGGGTTTCTAGTTCACAAAAAACATTGCCGGAAACATTCAAGAATCGCATATTGTCTGTGAAGGGCCAGCAACCCTAGTCATCCAGCTAAATAAGATATAAACTTAAAGTGGTGCAGGCGTTTGCTCCGCTGTTTGGCCTTTACTATGAAAAAGCAGTAATAGGCAAGTATATTGAATATGCAATGCAAGAGAACATTTACTCAGTACACCATAGTCATAAAAGACTTCAATGTGAAGATAGGAAACAGAAAGGTGAGGTGATTAGCTACAATATTAACATTAGGGTTGATACTAAGACTTCATCTTGGATTAAGTAGTGCCATATAGTGGCCAAAAATATCAAATCGAATACTAAAGGTTTTATTGACAATTAAAAGAAAATCAAATTTGCTCATGCCCTTGAGCACACAGCACGGTAAGAAACTGCAGTCGAACACATTGTCATGAAGAAACAAAAGTCATGCCTCATTACAAGTCTTCAGGCTCTCGTCCTGATCTCATGGTGTTTCCAGCAGCCAAAAACCTGCGATCGCTAGCCACCTCAGCAGATGCAAACGCATCAGAAAGCAATTTTTGTAATACCTGTATAAAGTGCAGTTCAAAACTCTTTCCAGTATTTCAAACCTTTCTTTTGTTCACAAACTCAGCGAAGTAATTTTCAGTTTCTTGACTAGAAGATCTGACTTTTTTTTTGCTTGCAATACAACAGTCTTCCAGTATGTTCCCTGCCTTTTTTTGCTGGAGCCACGACATGCAGGAATGGCATAATCTCATTGAAGGGAAACAAGTGCTGGCTTTCAAACCAGGGTATCAGTGAAAGTTTTAAAGCCTACTGTAATGACTTTTGCATTAGTTTTAGGGACACCACCCCAACAGAGTTGCGCAATCAGCCTGTGTTTAGACATTTTAGATATTTCCCTGTATTTGAAAGTTGAGTCGAAGCACTCAATTTTAATTCTAAACATGAATATTCACACACCCTGAAATAATATACATGCTAGAAGAATGAAATGAACTCTGCATAATGAACACCTTTTTCTGAAATTATATAAATAGGAAGAGAATATGGAAAGCCCTCACAGAGAAACGGAGTCGTAGATTTTATATAATCCTGGTACCCAGGCAATGCACCTGAGAGGAGTTAGGGGCAAGGCAGAATATAATTATCATAGGCTGGTGAGGGTAGCCCTCAATGTGAGAAGACCAAGAGCCAGTTTATTTATTTATTCAAAATACCTTACACGCCGATAGGAGGACATCAGTAACTGAAAGAGAGATAAAAAATACAAGGAAAGAACAGTAAAACAAAGACTACAAATGGCAAGGGGCAACAATGTTACATAATACTAGCATGTAATGAAATCAGATTATCACTGAAAGTCTACTAAAAGTTTTACAATTACAGTTAGATGCAATGCGATTCAAAAGACTGTGATTTGAATATGCAATCGCCTAGGTTGTAATGACGGCTTAAATGCCTGCGTGTAACCATGAGTGCACATGAAACTAAGTGTGCTGTGAATGTGCCAAGACGTGTACACAGGAGGATAAAGCAGCACTGAAATTCATCACAATACTCTACCAGTGAAAGAGACATATAAGAGCAGTGATGTGGCTGCACCATGTCATGCATAGTTTACTAAAATTAACTAGAGGGGACTCTGGCACTGTGATCATTCAGCGACCCTGGGAATGATGGGTAGTACACAGATTTGCCTACTCTTCGTACTTGCGGGTGGCGAACCCCACTTGGGCTTCATTTATTGCTGGTTTCGGTTTTGTTTCAAAGAAAAGAACAAACTTTTTGAACTTCATGACCTGATTTGAAATGGTAAGCCTAGAAGAATAAGGCGGTGAAGTGCCATCACTGAATATTTGCTGATTTTTGTTTTGTGAGGAGACAGCTCCAGGCCACACGAATACACACGAATCCAGAAGTATGAAGATTAGACGAATCCGTGTAATACGCATCATTCCTTGCTCGCTGATCCGCCATGCATGGTAGTTCCCATAGACACTATCGCCAGAGTTCCCTCTAGTGTATATTTAGGAAACTCTATGGTGTCATGTCAATGTCATGTTTTATTGTAGGTGAATCTGCCTGCCCTATTTGTAATGGCTTCCAACATATGAACTAGATAATCTCGTTATGGTGACCATGTAGATGAAGCATACTCTAAATGTGGGTAAAGATAAGATATAATAATGCATATACATTAGAAGATGCATTGCACAAGTTTCTGTGGGGCTAACCTGCAGATTGAGAAGCTTTTGCTGAGATAGCTGCTACACGCCGTAGTATAAAATAAATCTGATGAAAGGTAAACACAAAGATATTTATTTATATAAAGGGGCAGCTGAAATAGTGGTATTGTTAATCGTACAATGAGGGAGTTCTGCCGAGTTGCACTCTACCTGAAAATCAGGTTAAGGTCACTTGAGAAATGAAATTATTATCAAAAAAGAGAAAGAAAAACTAGCCCATAAATAATACTGCAATAGGTCTTGTTGTCATGTAACTAAATTAAGGATGAAAGGTCGGCGGGTACGTCCTTAAAGGGACCCTGCAACACTTTTTTTAGCATTGTCTGAAAACACTGCTGATCGGTAGTCGCAGCTCCCAAAAGCACATAAGCCAAACATTAGAGCGCAGCATGCAGTCTAAAATTCACAATTAATTCTCAAAGCCAGCCAGTAATTGCTCCCTCATCTCTCTACAGGTGATGCCTTATACCTGGATTACTGTGTCATACCCGAGTCCACAGCCATTGACTGATTTGAGCATTATAGGCTATGCAAATACTGTGGCCACTGCAACTGCTGCCATGTGCCAACGCTTGTGATTACCCTGAATGTAGCCATGGGTTCTTAGAAAAACGAAAAGTGCCCAAGGTCATGACGTGCGCTGACAAAATGGTGCATCTTTTTGCCCCTTGTGTCCCTACCCAAGTTGCCTTCAGTGCACTCGCTTGTACGAGAAGAGAAACCGCTTGAAGTATTCAGCAAATTCCTCGAACTCCGCTTATAATCGGCATATTTTAAGAAATATTTTGGCATGTGATTTGTGAGACATCATGACCAACAGTGACACCCATTTCAAAAGTGTTGCAGGGCCCCTTCAATGTATATTAGAAAGAGTAAATGACTTAGCACACTGCCTTGGGCAACACTGCAGGTGATGTCGAAAACATTAGACGAGATGTAGCTGACCACCAAGAATGAAAGCTTTTGTAGCCAAGATGGTGGTAATGAAGGAATACAAAGGACAGACAATATAGAAATCAAATGGTGATTAGTTTGAGTATCGAACGGATAGCGAAATCAAAGAGGGGGCAATTGTTTCGATCGTTTGTGTCTAGAATAAAGTGAATATTAGTCATGAACCTAAATAACTCAGTGTCACATGAATAACCTTATCTGAAGCCATGCCCACTAAGATAAAGGTTATTTGTTATAACCACTAAGAAACTGGCCTACTTAGGTAAAATTAGGGCAAGAACTATTTGCCGAAATCGACTAGCGTGAATCCAGGATAGCCCTTAAAAAATAGTAAGATGTACTAGAAAAGGGAAATTATAACGACATAGAGAGAACGAACGAAATGGAATGGTTTCTGTAGCAGCAATGATGCACAGAGGTAAGAAGCGAACTAAATTCTTCCCAACTAGAAAGAGCTTAATCGAGGCAACACACGAAGTTGACAAAATGAATGCATAAAATGAAATTTGTTGAGCTAACAATGTTAGTCAATAAGAAAAAGAGAGTTACATAACCACAATGCAAAAATGGCAGAAGCAGCAGCAAAAAAGAAAAAAAAAACATGGCAGCATCAAAGCAGCTGAGAAGAAAAATGTTAAGTCAGAACCAAAATGCACGCATAAAATATACGCTGGGCAGTGACAGTGAAAGTGGCTGAAGACATACTCCACTGAGTTGCAGACGACCTGACTACAGTAACCTGATTCAGCCGTTATTTCGCAGGACGTCTGTATCAATGCTAGAGCCTTTTCGCCGTTAGTCGTGGCCGAGCGAGAAAACACAAGTTGTCAATGGCGGTGGGCGCCATAGACATTACGAAACACGGAGGTCTGTAAAACAAGCAACTATGCACTGCGAACGCACCGTTTCAAGGCGCCCATGTTGTTGTTGTGTTGATTTATCTTGGCTCGGATTTTGTCTCCAAAGCTTGTGCAAGTGTAAAAACAAATTTTTTTTATGTTATGTATACATTTTTGAAACGCTACACAAAATTATGAACAGTAGTAAGTAATAAAATAAAACGTTTTATAATTTTAAAGATTATTGTGAACGTTAGCAGGTAAAAGTTTGAAAGTCTGAAAATAAAAGCATTGACATCATCATCGACATCAACAGCAAAGTGCAGAAAATGATGGCAGTATGTAAATACGGCATCTGCGTACACTAGCGGAAGACTCGTGTGGCGTTTGTACATACAAATTTGCAGTCATTTCGTGATTTATGGTGTAAAATACGCTTCTGACAACTAGGTAATGTTTAGCATGAGTGTGAAAATAAACAAGTGTTTGTACAAACTGATTTTGAAGCATGGAGCATCTTGTACAAGTTGTACTAAAAGGAACGGCCATTAGGGATTCCTTCAGGGCGCACTCCGAGAACGAGAGTATTTCGTCATGAGGTATGTGCGGCGGTCGTTGCTAGGTGCACATCGCGGCGGCGTCCATGCGAGAGTGTGACCAATAGCGCGCCGCTGCGGTTGCCATGCGTTGAGCCTACTGCAGATTACAAATGCGCAGATTTGAGGCTTATGCGTTCTGTTCATATTTTTTATGTATGTATGTAGGTATGGTGTATGTATGCATGTATGAATAAATTTCAATATTATGAAAGGTGCACTATCGGAAGGCTTTCACACTGGGCTGAGAAGGTATTCTACCGTACTTTTTTGTTAGTAGCAAAGAATTGATGCATCAGGTCATCATGTTTATGGTTTACTTTGTAAATGTTGACACTCATTCTAATATTTTCACAGTAATTGTCTTGCATGTGTGTGTGGCATGCAGATTTTTTTTACTTTTGCAGTAAATAAGAGATATGGCAAACACTAATTGCTGCTATTAATAATAAAAGTTTGCATTATACACCATAGAAAGCGATCATTTGTCATACAGGGTTATCGCAAGCTGCAACATATCTTTGGGAAGTAAAGTAATCGAGTGGTGCATCATATGTCATTGAGAAACGTGGGTCGGTGCTACAGTTCAAATTGTTTTATCACCATGTCCAGAACTTCATATGAGCGGTGGGTAAGGGGTAAAGAATAAGAAGACAAAGGCTTTCAACAGCAGTTGCAGTACGAAACCAAGCTCTATCACTTTTATAATACAGGGTAAATATGAACGGTTTTTATACTGCACATCCAGCATATGGTGGGACACTGCAATCGTGCCACATGCAACCTCTGAAGCAGTTTGACCTGCATGAATGGGAAGACCTGACAAGTTTGTCTAGTGGTTATGGTGGTCGAATTGCTGGTCCATATGTCATGAGATTGAATCCCAGCCGCGGTGACTCCAATTTCGGTGGGTGGGGGGGGGAGAGAGGAAATGCTTGAGGCCCGTGTGCTTGAATTTTGGTGCATTTTAGAGCCTCCCCCCCACCCCCTATGGGGTCTCTCATAATTGCATTCTTGTTTTGGGACATTTAATCCGAATAATTATTATTGTATTTGCATTGGCAGGAACAATTCTTTTGATGTGCAAGGACATTTGTAATGCACCTTATAGGGAGAACCTGCTCTCTGGAATATGCTTTTATGTGGCCTAGATAAATTATATGTAATATCCTAAAGTAATCGGTTACTTGTAATGGATTACAAATTTTTTTAGTTTTGTAGTACAATCTATCATCTTTTTTCAAAACTGTAACACTTTGCGTTTTTGAATTCTTCTTGTAACTGTTTGCCCAAAATTAACACCTTAGCTGCAATACCTTATCTTAGGTCCAGCAGCAGCAAAGCATTGCACAACCACGACCGGTGTGCAAGGTGTTGCTTTATATATAATACAACCTTTCACTCCAGCACATGCATTGAGAGTGTTCAATGTAGCAGCTGATTTCTTTGCAAAAAAGCTCTTCATTATCAGTAATAACAACTTTGAAAAACTAATGCCATTAAAAGTTAACCAGATCCAAATTGTTCAATTGCACAAACAGCTACGACGATGACCTATAAAAGAGACAAGACAGAGTCCAATTTACCAAGAGAAGTCTGTTTCCTTGAACACGCAGATTTCTATATGAACGCATGAGCACCATTTGTACAATCTGCCGCTGAGGTCCCGGTAAGCCTTTCAGCCTGCATCAAACCTTTAACCTTCTCTTTAACATGCCAACTCCAGTAGTTTACATGCCAGCCACAATGTTGGAGATTAAGTAAACTTGCATTATTGTGTTACAGTAATAGAGTTATGAAGTAATGCTAAAGGAATTGATTGCATTTCTATGATTCTTGAGTTACCTTTCTAGGGCTGAATTTAACCCCCCTAAACAAAACATTTAAAAAATGCAATTGCAATTTTGATCGGTTACTTGTTTACTGTAACTGGTACAAGTCGGATGTAAATGCGCTTTTATATTCATTTTTCTTGTTCCTAGGGCGCTGCTGGAACATTTGTTAGTTGGCTGACAGCCATCAAATAAAGTGATAAAAAAATGGGCTCTCGCATTATACCACGTAAATCTTGTAAAACTTTGTAGCAATACCTAATTTCGAAATTGATGCTCTAACGTGAGTTTCACTATAGGATTCTTTAATTTTTTTTTTACAGAAATTGTCTTTTCAGACAAATGTTATGTCGCCTGTAAGCAGGAACTCTTTTGTGAAGCATCCAATTTTACCGAGGCAGTCTGTGTAATGTTCTTGACTTATTATGCATTCAACATGATGGACCCGAATAGTGCTGCGACCACACTGGAATCCTTGCAAAGGTCAGTCTTTTCTGTTGGTGGTCATTTGCATTGTTAAATGAGTGCTGTCATTCTCTCACTAAATTAAGTGCCACCCTAAAGTAAGTACTGGCTTTCATTACTTCTGCACACAAGTTCATAAATGTCTGATGGCAACCACTAAATGTGTTCCCAAATATTTTGTAAGTTATGGCTCGCAAAAGTCTAAAAGCATTCATCTCTTACGAATAAAAAAAAAAACATTGGCCTGATTTGTGGGCTGTTAATGGTGGTATTTGCACAGTGGAATGTAGCGTCGTATGCCAGGTCCTCACACTTTGTTAATGCCTACTAGTTTTTTAGTTTAGGTTGAGCACTACACTGCAAGCTGTTATGAAGAAAATTTATCTTTGTGCCTCGACTTCTACAGTTTTTACAGAGTGTAACAATGCTCTGGCCTAGTCAGTGAAGACATGACTAGAATGTGTGTTCCAGGTATTTCGTGTAGCCAAGGTGCAAGATGAGAAAGTGGACAGCGGGAGAGCAGAGAGTAGACAGGCATTTACACACAAGTGTGAACAGATGTGCAAAGTGAGAAGAACAATTACTCGATTGAGAGGTCACTGTCTCTTCACAAAGGAGCAAGAGTGGGGACTTGAGATGTGGAAGAAAAAAAGAACATTTCTACCATGGTACATGCTAAGCATAAGATCGCGAGTGAGACATTCCTCGCCGCTACGATTGATGGTAGAACGGTTAAGCTGCTTGGCTGCACACCTGGACTCGAACCAGGTTGTGGTGGTCACATTTTGATGAAGGTGATAGAAGCCGAAGCACTGTGTGATGTCACTTCGTGTTAAAGAAAATGAGATACTCAAACTTTTCGGAGCCTTCCACAATGGCGTACCTCATAATCATATAGTGGTTTTGGCATGTAAAATCCACCATATCAAGTACAAGAATTGCTGTTTCAGAGTACAATAGGGGGTAAGTGGCTGCATGTGCAGTGATGGTTGCTGTACAAAAAAGTAATGTATATAGTATATATAGGTATATAGTATATAGTACATATAGTATTGGCATACCTAAATCTAGAGTAAACTGTGAAATTCTGAGCGGATGTCTTGTCCAAATTTGTAGCTAATTTCTGCACTGTTCCAGGCAAAACTTTGCACCCTGTCATGCACCACATTCATACAACCCTAATTTACTTCAATCAAACCAAATCCCAATTAGAAACATTGATAACCTCATTCAAGTGCAGGCACTTAGCAACCTAATTTCACAGTGGTATTCAATTTTTCTCGCATAATGGGCACGAGCTCTTCCAACTGGGCTCATGACACCCATGGTTAATTTTAGGTTCCTACTAGCAAAACCTTGACTTTTGAGATTAGTATTTGCAATTCAGATGAGATTACTACGGTGCACATATTTGACATATACTCGACCTTCAGTATTTGTGTCCACTGCCTGAAGCTTTTGCATTGGTGCGGATTTCTTCTCAGTGGTGCTTCAATAGTATAATCACGCGGTCTGGTCATGTTTCCTTGCTTGCCTTAAGTTGAATGTGTGTATCAAAACCAATTGTATTGCAACTTGCCAAGAATGAGACGTTCATGCTTACCCTGCTTTTTTTTCTTCCCTGGAGCAAAAAAAAAATCTGTTGCCACAATCTTGAGTTTTGGTACTATTCCCTCAAGCCCACCCTACACTTTTCTGGTAATTTATTTTGTGATGCAGATGTAGAGGGGGGACATTTGCTTCACAAACTACTTCTTTACTTTTTACTTACTTATTACTTTTTTATTGCATTTCCTGTTACAAATTGAATTGGATAATTGCTTTACACACATTTTTTCAATACATTGCATTCTACGTTCACAGATCTCTGCCACGTTAGGCCATTTCGCCTCCACTGAAATGGGAATGTGTACTGTGCAATGTCTGTGCAGGGTAAAGAACACCAGATGGTCAAAATTTCTTGAGCCTTTCACGAGGTGGTCCCTCATAATCGTGCAGGGGTGTTGGGTGTTGTTTCTCGCATATTATTGTTAATAATAAGATTATTAATATAATAAACAATATTAATACATGTGCACATCCTTTTAGTCTGCTGCACATTTATCTATGTAAAAACAAGCAACAAAATAAAAGTGCACTCAACACCTATGTAAGTTCACATTAATCTGCAGAAATCTCAAGTGCTTAAAACACTTGAGGGTCGTGCACCAGCTGTATCGTAACCATGTGCACAAGTTGCAAAGCCAGAATTTTTTTATAACGCATGCAGTGTTTGCAAAAAAGCGACTATGCACATGTACATGCCGCATTATAATAAGTCACTGAACACAACCAACAGTGCCTTGAAATTTCGCTTCAGCTGGTTACACTGTCAGATGCAGTAGTTGCTGCTAAGGCATTGTGAACCATTTGGTCATGTGCTTGTTCAGACCATCACGACTCAGAAAAATAATCATTTTTTAGATAGTGGTTAAAGGCTTAGGCAGAAGTTTTCTTCGGGGGAGGAGGGGGCACCTGCCATGGCAAAAAAAACTGTGGGAAAGAAAGGGAATAGGCCCAGTGTGCCCCCCCCCCCCCCCTGGCTAAGCCTGTAATACTATCTCAAGTAACTGCTTTCTATGGTGGTATTATACAGTCTTGGGGTAGCAAGACAGTTCAAGCGCATGGATAGTCTTTTTGCTAACTAAAGAAAATTTTCATTTTACTGGCGGCTGTTCCGTATCAATCCCCCAAAGGGTACCAAGCGTGAAGGAGGACAGCGGTCGAGGACATCTGTTAATGCAAGAGTAATGAAGCTCAACCATATGCTACAAGCAAACCTCTTGTCAGAGCAGCTGAACTGTCCTAACCAGGTGTGTTTTATTAATCATGAAATGTCCTGTAAAATCTTTTATTCATGTAGTACAGTTTTTCATGTAAAGTGCTGCATTTTAACAGCAGATCATGAGTGCAAGCTTATCACGATTTTCTGCACGATTGTTTATTTTCGGGTTTTCAATTTGAACCTCTTCGAGACCCTGATGTAACTGATAATTCATTGCAGGAGATACCAGTGTGCTTGCGTCATAATAGGGTTGGTCAGATGATGACATGGTATACCCTGCTGACTCACACAATTTGTACAGCAACTATTAGTGTCCGTATTCCACTAATTTTGGCACTCAAGTTTGCTTTGTGTCAATACGCAGAGAATCCTCTACGCATCTCCTCCCTCTACTTTTTTTTTCCTTAGCGGATGGTATTGGAAGTGTCAGTTATGTGCAAGAAAACGCAATCGCTGCTAAAACTACATGTCAGCATGCATCTCTTATGAAAAAGCTTGGATGTATGTTTTTTTTTCAAATCTGGGAACAGAAATCTAGTGATAATTTTCAAAGTGATGACTGGAATGATTCCAAACTATGTAAAGTATCACCTTTCTAGATTTGATTTTAAGACAAATAAAGATAACAACAAAAAGCTTTGGCAATTTCTGGGTAAAGAAATCTTTTATGTATGCAGGACTCATGATCAGTTTTTTATTGTTTCTTCTGAGCATAAAGCATCATTATTATTATTTGCATATGCATGCTGTTCTCCATCCAAGACCTGTCCATTTTTTTTGCGTGAATCTCGGTAGGCTGAAAATCTGTTGGTATCATAGCTTCCATTGGCTTGGCACTACATAAGCACAATGTTTGAAAGCGTAGGGTTACAGAGCAGCAAAGATGTGTCAACACTCGGTTAGTTCCGCAGTTGCGCTGGTGGAGCTTAGTTCCTGCAGATGCTGGTTGAACTTGGGAAGCGAATCCGCATTGTTGGCCACAGTAGTTGTCACGTGACTGGCTCAGCAGATGTGTCTGGAATTGTCTAAAACAGCTCCAAACTTTTGTGACATTAGCTAGTTTTTATGGGTGTCTGAGATACTCCATTGAATTGTGTCATACCATTTTGAGGCTAGTTTTGTGTAAATTTTTTCAGAACATGATTTTACTGCTATGGCAGAGCTCTCGAGTACTGTTCACAAAATAGCTCGTGCCTGATAATTATTGAAAGTTGACACTCTCTGCCACATCTTGATTTTGTAGAGATGACTAAAGCACGGCCTTGGAAGTTTTTGGCTTCTGGGCATCTGAACCTGCCCCGACTAGGTCTCTTGTCAGGATTCTCTTAACATGATCAACTTTTTTTGAAAAAGTGTATAACCCAAATGGCTGCTACTTTGCTGTAATCATGCAAGTTTTCATCAAGTTGCATTAAGAAGCTCAGCATTTTTATGAGTTAGCAATTGATAAAAGCTTTGCAACTTTGCCATTTATTTGAATCTACTAAATGTAACTTTTTCTGGTTGAAAAGCTGGCAGGACAATAAATTGGTATGTTCTTTTGGTACAGCTTCTTAACATGTTTCAATAACACTGTGTGCTTTGCACTTTACGTGCTGAACCTTAAACATTACAAAGGAACGTTAAAAACTTGTGCTATTTCATACTGTAGTTCACTTAACCAACACAAAAATATATACCCGGCACATGTTTTCACAGCCATATCTGTCAAAGCAAAACCAAAAAGCAGCAGAACTACACAGGAGCATCAAGTGCAGGTGATTTCAGGGAGTTACTAGTTTCTTTTTAGTTAGTGCAATGAAGGACTTGTTGAGGCAGTAGCAATATCTAATGGAACCTGTATCAATGATTCAGTACTCACGGCCCTCAGTCAAGTACTCACAGCCCTCAGTCCCCAGTGGCTGCGAAGCGACTGACCATGGTGGTGGTCAGATCTGCAATGCAGCAGAGAGTGCTTAGAATCTCTGGATCCGGACAGGCCGCCATTGGAACCTGAACTTGGCAGCATTTAACGCTAGAACCTTATCTAGTCAGGCAAGTCTAGCTGTGCTATTCGAGGAACTAGAGGGCAATAAATAGGATGTAATAGGGCTCAGTGAGGTTAGGAGGACAGATGGGGCCTATACAGCGCTACAGAACGGGCACGTCCTTTGCTATTCGGGCTTGGCTGACAGAAGAGAACTGGGAGTGGGGTTCTTTATTCACAGAAACATAGCTGGCAACATAGAGGAATACTGTAGCAATAATGAAATAGTGGTAGGTATTGTAATTAAACTCAATAGGAGATACAAGTTGAAGGTTGTACAGGCTGACGCCCTACATCCAGCCACGATGACGCTTCAGTTTAAAGCTTTCATGAAGACGTGGAATCGGCAATGAGTAAGATAAAGACACAGTATACTATACTGATGGGAGACTTTAATGCAAAAGTAGGGAAGAAGCTGGCTGGAGACCAGGCCGTGGGAGACTATGGCATCGGTACTAGAAATGTCAGAGGAGAGCTTCTAGCAGAATTTGCAGAACGCAATAATTTACAGATATTGAATACCTTCTACCGAAAACAAGGAAACCGTACATGGACATGAAGGAGCCCTAATGGCGAAAATAAGAACGAAATAGACTTTTAATGAGTGCACATCCAGGCATCGTGCAGGATATGGAAGTGGTGGGCAAGGCACGATGCAGAGACCATAGAATGGTACGGCCTCGAATTCGCCTTACTATTATATGTGCGGTTTAACGTCCCAAAACCACTTATGAATATGAGAGACGCCGTAGTGGAGGGCTCCGGTAATTTCGACCACCTGGAGTTCTTTAACGTGCACCCAAATCTGAGCACACGGGCCTACAACATTTCCACCTCCATCGGAAATGCAGCCGCCACAGCCGGGATTCGAACCCGCGACCCTCGGGTCAGCAGCCGAGTACCTTAGCCACTAGACCACCGTGGCGGGGCCTCGAACTTGCCTAGACTTGAAGAACAAATGACAGAAACTTATACGCAAGAAGCCAATCAATGAGCTAGCACTGGGAGGGAGAGTACAGGAATTCAGAGTCTCGTTTCAGAACAGGTACTCGGCTCTTAGCGAGGAAACCAACCTTAGCGTAGATACAATGAATGATAATCAGACGAGTATTATTATCGAGTGTGCAGTGGAAGTTGGAGGCAGGGTAGTTAGACAGGAAACTGGCAAGCTTTGCAAGGAAACGAAGAATCTCATTAAGAAGCGTCAAAGCATGAAAGTCTTAAGTACAACAGACAAAACAGAACTAGCAGAGCTTTTGAAGTTGATTAATAGGCGTAAGGTATCTGGTTTAAGAAGGTATAACACGGAGAGAATTGAACACTCTCTGAAAAACGGAAGGAGCGTCAAAGCAGTGAAGAGGGAACTTGGGATAGGCAAAAATCGGATGTATGCTCTAAGGGACAAAGAAGGCAAAATAACTACCAATATGGAGAGGATAGTTAAAATAGCGGAGGATTTTTACAGAGATTTGTACAGTAGCTGAGACAACCACGATCTTAATACTATAAGAACTAGCAGTAAACCAGATGATACCCCACCAGTGGTGACAGAAGAAGTCAGAAAAGCTTGGAGAGCATGCAAAGAGGCAAAGCTGCTGGTGAGGATCAGGCAACATCAGATCTGCTGAAAGATGGAGGACAGATTGTGTTGGAAAAACTAGCGACCCTGTTTACAAAGTGTCTCCTAACGGGAAGAGTACCAGAGTCTTGGAAGAATACTAAGATTATCTTAATACATAAGAAAGGAGATGACAACCCAAGTAGCACAAATACGTTATAATAATGTTACTTTTACGTTCAGCTTCAATGTTGAAACAGTATTGTTAATGTCATCGAAACTAAATGTTCTGCTAACGTTCTGAATAAACGTAGCGATGTTATCTTGAACATTATGTAAACATTAATAAAACATTATGATAATGTTTGCATAACGTTAAGCAAAACACAAAAGTGACGTTACAAGTTACACTCCCGTTACATTTATAAAATATTACGAATTATTGTAAATTATGCTCATGCAACGCAGAAAACAGGCCCAATGTCAGAAGTCTTTTTAACTGAAAAGACAAACTTGCGAATCATGAGTGGAGCATGTCTTCAACATGCAGTAGGGTATTCTAAAGTACATTAAATTATTGATGGAACGCACGTGTGTTAGCGGCTTGTATATATATGCAAGGACTGAAGCAGACTGATTCGAAGCTCTCTAATCAGAATTTTTAAGAACTTTCTACATTTTGCAGCTAATTGGCAGCATTAACTCAGCTCAACTGCTTGTCTTGATTGCAAATATACTTTATTGCATGATGTCCGTTTATACTTTATTCCTCGATGCTCATCCAAGGCCTGGTTGTGATCAATAAGCAGGCCGCGGCACTTTGTTCTGCAAAAACAAGGAATATTCAGGAATTACTGCAGATGATAAACAGACAAAATAGCATTAGTAGCAGCATAAACATTGCAGATGCTTTTGATAAGACAGTGAAAACCATTCACCACCACTGCGCAATTAATGCACGTCGAGAGACAGATAGAAGATAGATATGTGGGGTTTAACGTCCCAAAATCACCATATGATTATTGGGAAGTAAAAACAGCGCAACAGTATAGACAAGGACAGAGAAAGAGACGACACCGCGCTGACTCGCAACTAAACTTTATTGAAAGATACATGCACATATATCAAGCATTTGACCCGTTCACGTGGACAACCTTGACAAATGCTTGATATATGTGCGTGTATCTTTCAATAAAGTTTAGTCGCGAGTCAGCGCAGTGTCGTCTCTTCCTCTGTCCTTGTCTATATTGTTGCGCTCTTTTTACTTCCCAAGTATGAACCACCAACTAGCCCAACTTTCACTGTTATCACCATATGATTATGAGAGACGCTGTAGTGGAGGGCTCCGGAAATTTTGACCAGCTGGGGCTCTTCAACCTGCACCCAAATTTGACCACACGGGCCTACAACATTTCCACCTCCATCGGAAATGCAGCCGCCGTAGCCCGGATAAGAACCCGCGACCTGCGGGTCAACAGCCGAGTACCTTAGTCACTAGAACACCGCGGTGGGGCAAAATTAATGCACGTAGCCTTGTAAGTGCTCTGTAAAGTATACTTGTTCGCAGCAGCTGTTTTTAAAAACTCGAATTTCGCCCAACCACCAATAATAATCACTGTCAGCACTGCCTTGCAATATTGCTACCTTCCTGGTCCACACCACATAGTGCCCTTGTAGTCCCTCGATGGTATATGTTGTCATTTGCTTCCTGCTTGTACATGACCGCACTTCAAAATTTAAAGCTTTTGAGCCCTTCGTTGTTGCTCATGGTCCCCGCATGGCAACCACTTAATTGTTTTTCGCACCTGTATCATGACAGTGGCACAAATCAGAAGAATAACCTCCACGCTGGTCGCCACTATTTTAGGGCCCAACGGACTCTTGACGCATATGAAAACTCATCGCATACTTCTGCCAACTTCTCCTTCCACCTGTCGCTCGCTGTGCTTGCACATCCAGGGAAATATCGAGGGGCCCTGGTGGCTGCTTTATATGGCCGCTAGTGTGGGTGAGGGCAAGGATGGTTTCTGGTGATCCCTACAAGTCGCAAAACATGCGCTCTGAAACCACATCTTGAAAGAGCATGTTAGCTTCAGTCGCCGGATCGAATCCCGTCTGCGGCGGCTGCATTTTCAATGGAGGCAGTAATGTTGTAGGCCCGTGTGCTCAGATTTGGGTGCACGTTAAAGAAACCCAGTACAAGACTGGGTTAAAGAACCCAGTAGAAAGAACCCAGTACAATAAAACCGTGTCTACCAGGTAAGCAGAAGCACTTTGACTTGATCTCGTTGAGTGACCATACTGCATTGACTGCTGAAAGGTCCGAAGCTTGGTAAGCATGGAGCTCAGTTGTCCCCACAATATCAGCATGAAAGTTGGTCAGTACCTTGAAAAATCTAGCAGATATCTTTACATCGACACTATCTGATAAAATATTTGTTGCAATCACAATGTTCCCGTCTGTCATAAGAAGACATGAGTCAGCAGTGTTGGTTTCAATAACTACATCTGAAAAAGCTATGCAGTGAACCTGGTTCCCTGAAAACCTGGAGGAGTAGGTCCAGAACCATGTGGCTTTTGCAAAATTACTTGCTTTTCTGGGAGTGCTGTTTTGAACACGTCACTCTGACTGCGCTCAAACAAACTCTTCACGACTTGCTGAAGCGCTCGATTTGGAGTTTTCAAGTCACGCTTCGATTGACCCAAAAAGTTCTCAAACGGGAATGCGGAAAATGAGTCAAGATGGCCAAACTTCTGCACATCGTCAGGAAGGTGTACAAGTGCATGTACATTGTACACGTAAACGCCCTCCCCATAAAGACGTCCACCATCAGTGACAAACCCTCGGAGAAGATTTTTGGCAAAGATTAAGTGCAGGTGGCAAAGTTCAGGGCTTACGAGGATAGACAATGTCACACTAAGCTTCATGAAATGCTGGTAATAACATTTTTCAATTCGTCCTGATAGCAGCACAGGTCCAAAGTAGAATAAAAAGTTTCAAAACTCTGTGGCCTTCCATCTTTCCAGTTCGCAAAGACTTCGGGGCTTAGGGCCATTTCCCGAGGTGTGTGCTTCTGCAAATTTATTAGCATCTCTGATATTTCATTCTGCACATGTATTGGAACCTTTGATTTATGAGGTACTTCTCGGACCCAGTAGTGAAGCAGTTTCCTCACAACCCCTAGGCGCACAAGGTGCATGTAATCCAGTGGAAAATCGCTAACCATGGAAATTTTTACCTCGGTCAGTGGTGAGTGTCCACGACGGTGCTCTTCCTGATTTTGGTTCAGAAATGCTTCATCAGTTTGCAGTGGATCATTGAGCGCCGGAAGAACGTCTTTTCGAGAGCTTTCAGAATAGACTCCTTCTTGAGTGCATCTCTCGCAACTGTAATAGCCTCCATGGCCCTTGATGCACTTCAAGAATGCCCTTGCAGGTGTATAACAGACAAATGCACGTACTTGAACTGTAAACTTTTTGTCACCTTGAGTGAAGCCTTCCATTTCCAGCATGCTCACTTCTGCAATAAAATCACTCAAGTAGTCCTCTCAGTTTTTGTGTTTCCAACAAATAAGGCAATGACAAATGGCTTGACATCACTGGACTCTTCAACAGATGCCAATATTGGCCAGAATTGTTTGCTTGAACTCTTTACAATGGGAAGTCCATCAATATTTATGAGAAGTGCGATAATATCACTTGTGATGCTGCCTGCTTGTACGTATCATTTGTTCTATTGTTGATTTAATACCAAAGTAGTGGTATAAACCAGATGTCCCCATTTTTCTTAACGCGCAAGACCTCGGTGTCCCCAATAGGGTTCGTGAGTCGCTGGGTAACTCTGGGTGGTGCTTCTTCAATATTTTCAGCAGGAGTGTTAGATGAGATGCACAAGCTTTAGTTTCACAGGCCCAAGCTGCCAGCTCGCTGGCCAAGCTCGGCTTTCTTCATAAGTTGTTTCAAACTCAACTTCTGCCACATTAATTGCTGGCCAATCTTGGCTGTTTTACAGCTGATGTGCTTACAGAAGCATTTGTAGGGTTGACATGCTCTTGATTTGAAGCCTTCCTGACATCACTACTTCTGTTGTCTTCGTCATTGGTGAAATTCTTATCCTCTATGGAAAAAGATACAAGTTTCAATGTCTACGAAGTGTTCGTGCACACATTCAGCAACTCTTCTTTTTCTCTCCCGGTCACCGACATGTTGTAAACGTCTCAGGTACCGTTTTATATCTGCATATGATATAGCGAATGTTTTCAATTTAAGTTGACACACAAAAAAGGTAATAACTCCTGCAGTAACACGAGCTAAAATGGTGATAATATGGCATGCTATAGAGAAGGCAGTACTCATGGTTAATTTTGGCCAGCTGGGAATCTTTATGTGGACTGAAATGTATAGCTTTGCTTGTACTTACCCTTTTCGCAATGCGGCGGCCGTGGCCTTGACTTTAGCAGCATGACAGCTGATATACAGCCACGGAGGATAAAGAGAGAAGTTAAAGGGAAAATGGAAGCTTCAAGACATGAAAAATTTGCGAACACGGGGTGTCGTTGGGGCGAACGTTTTGAGAAGCAGATTTGTTTTTTCAGCCTGGCAAAACCTTTCAAAATGTAGGCTCCAACAACACCCCGTGTGTAATCATTTCTGCTCTTCACAACTTAAAAGTTATGCGAATGCCACAAGAGTTCTTCTGGTCACAATCAAGCCCGATCATTTCTTGATCGCAAAACCAGTGACACAAGAGCGCTTTTGATCGCAAACAATTGGCCAATGCATTGCGTTACAGCCTGATCCGGATCGAGTTTGGCGCAGACATCGCACAAATAGCGATTGGAACTTGTTACAAGCTGCCACTCTAGCGTCGCCAGCGCGAAGTCGGCAACAGGAATGACAGCAGGTTAGTTCGTTCCGTACGCAAGCAGAGACAGTGAAGAGATCAGAGACGTGAGAAATCAAAACAAACTTTACTCTAGTGATATTGCAGCACACGGGATCTAATATAACACTTCAATACAACTAACAAAATACATCGACACTTGATACAACTAAAGAAATATATAAAAAAACAATAAATCAACTTGCGAGAGAAACTATTACAAACTACACAAACTAACAACAATAGAACGACGGAGGAGAAAGTTCGAAGAAATAAACAGGTGAAGGCATATGTGTGATGACCGGCAGCGTTGTGTCCCCGACGATCAGATGCGAGAAGTCGAAGGGAGTTCTGGCACGACTGCGATGTCGGCGGTGTTGCAATGCTGGTGGCTCCGGGAGGCTAGTGCTTGCAGGTGACTTCGAGCAGGTTGAGCTAACTCGAGGCGAGGTCACGATGTCTACGTTGCAGACGTTAATATCGCGTCACAACTAGATGAACGGCTAAGTTTAGGTGGCCAGCCGATACAGAGCCACACTAAAAACTTCTAGAAGAGATGCTTGTTGATCTGTTTCTACACCATGTTGGGCAGCGACTAGTCTGCCTAGCAGGGCGAAATCCTGCGCTTAAATCCCCCTCGTGTCTCCTTGCTCTCTTCCTTGGGGACAAGAGACCTCTACATGGGTCCAATCATGCGCGTTTAATTGATGGAAACTCTGCCCCAAAAATATATTGACCCCACCCCTTTTTAATTGGGAGAGGGCCCTCAACTAGTGAGAGCGACAACCTGTTGGGTTGTTGTCATACGGCTTGGCCACCAGAGGGTTTCCCACGCTTTTCCCCGTGGGAAACGGTAAGACTGTTTGCCTCTCAGCCGGTGCGTCCCGTAGCCTAATCCTTGTTCGGGGTACATCGTGGCCTTCCACGACCTTGCAGACGCCGCCGCAGTTACAAAAGTATCAATCGTCGACGGCGACGTTCCAAGAAGAGCACCCCATTCTGCACTTCTCGGCTTCCTTTCATGCGCCCGCCGTTCCCACGGTCAGTGGGGAAGTACGGCGCCTGGTAATTGCTGTTACGCGGGGCTGCCAAAAATGGCCGTCCGTGACATTGCCCCCACTTTCAGAATGTTATTTATAACATTGGCTCACACGGAGGGGAATTTTCCGGCAACAAGGAACAAAACACCACCTACAAGGGAGACATGAGGACTGTCCCTCTCATACAGAACATAAATAGGCAGAGTGCATCAAGGTAACAACAAAAAGAAAAAAAACAATTGTTAGAGTATGAGCTTCAGTTACACGCAACAATATCAATGCGCCATGCAAACAAGAAAAAGAAATAGACGTGTACGGCAGCCATCAATACAGAATACAATGCACGAATGTATACTACGAACAAAACGGAACAGGTGCGCTCCTTTACTGTAGTGAAATCCTTCAATGTGCATTACAACATGTAAAAACAACCAATGCACCAAGCAAAAAGAAAATAACTCAAAATACACTTCTTGTACAATGAAATATGCACATACAAATGGAAAAAAAACGACGAAAGGAAAAAAAAAATACCATGCTCATAGACCTCAAGAACTATATCCGGCTCAAGTAATTGGCTCCCACGTTTTCGCTCCCCTAATATGCGTAATGATGAACTGGTACTCTTGGAGTAGTAAACTCCATCGAAGTACTCGAGTGTTCAGCTGTTTTGCCTGTTGGATATATCTCAGAGGCTGGTGGTCTGTCTGGACACAAAAATGTACTCCATATAAGTACATGGAGAATTTCTGAATTCCCCATACCAACGCGAGACATTTGCGTTCGATGGTACTATAGGAAGCCTCCCGTGGAAGCAGCTTTCGGCTGGCATAAGCTGTGGGGTGGAGCTTGCCTTTGTGGGCTTGCATGAGCACGGCTCCGAGACTTGTGTCCGATGCGTCCGTTCGAAGTACAAATGGTTGGTGCAAATTTGGTAGCCGTAGTATCGGCTCCGTAGAGACATGTTGTTTGCGACTTCGAAAAGCCTCCTCGTGGGCTGCTGTCCATTTCACCGAGTTAGCTTCGCCCTTCCGGGTTAAATCTGTAAGGGGAGCGCTGACTTCTGCGTAATTCGGGATAAATTCCCGATAGTACCCGGTCAAACCGAGGAAGGCGCGCACTTGTCGCTTGGTTGAAGAACGTGGTGCAGCTTCGATCTTGTCCACTGTTTTCCCCAGTGGTCTCAATCTGCCCCTGCCAACTCGGTGTCCCAAGAAGTCGATTTCTTCCACACCAAGTTCGCATTTACTGGGGCGCACTGTAAGCCCGGCCCTCTGTACGCGCTCAAAAAGCAGTCCCAGAGACCTCTGGTGCTCTTCCCATGTCTCGGTGGCCACCAGTACATCATCGTAGTAGTGGTCCACACCAGGTATACCTTCTGCAACCTTCCGCATCAACTTAGCAAATACAGCAGGCGCTGTCTTGATGCCAAATGGCATGAAGCGGAACTGATATAGTCCCGATGTCATCGAGAAGGCCGTCTTCGCTTTGGCCTCTTTGGTCAGTGGGATCTGCCTATAGTTCTTCACGAAGTGGAGCTTCGAGAAATACTTCTTCTTTCCCACTGTAGTAAACACCGCATCAGTTCTTGTCATAGGTTCGGAGTCGGCCACCAGAACGTTGTTCAGGCGTCGAAAATCGATACACAGTCGATTTGTACCGTCGGGTTTCTTTACCAAAATGACTGGCGAATTATAAGGTGACTCTGATTTCTCAATGATGCCGAGCTTCTCCATCTCTTGCACCTCTTTCTCTACACCTTCCCGCGTTGCAAAGGGAAGAGGGTATTGTTTCACTTGGACGGGGTTACTCGTGGTGAGTTCGAGGTTGCAGTGGACCCAGTCAGTTTTGCCCGGGATATCCGAGAAAATACGAGCGTGTTCCCTGATAATTCTTTGCAGCTGTCCGATCTGCTGAGCGTCCAGTTTGTCGGAGAGCTTCACGTCTTCTTCCCCTTCTACTTTCAGCCAGTCAGGGGTTGGAATATTCTCGTCCTCGCTCGATTCCACAACACCAAATGCCACGTTGCACACCTTGGTGGAGGGGCTGTCCCTCTCCTCGTATCTTTTCAGTAAGTTGGCGTGAAAGATTTTTCTGCCGCCAGCCGTGTCTACGACGTAGTCAGCTTCACCTTTCTTTTCCCGGACTTCAAAAGGGCCCTTCCATTGCAGTAGCAGCTTGTTCGTGTCGGTGGGAAGTAAAATCAGTACCTTGTCTCCGGGGTTGAAACTCCGCTCCTTTGCCTTTTGATTGTACAGCTTCGTGTACCGTGCTCCGGCTTTTTCCAACTCCTCGTGTGCCAGGCGGCACGTTTCCTCCAAACGGTTCCGAAGGTCGAAGACATGCTGGTACGTCGTCTTAGCTTCTTCAGTATCGCCAAGGGTCTTCTCACATGGCGGCCGTAGAGAAGCTCGAAGGGTGAAAACCCCATACTGGCCTGCGGAGCCTCCCTGTAGGCAAAGAGGAGAGGTGCCAGGTAGCAGTCCCAATCTCTCGGTTTTTCAGCGCACATGCGCTTCAACATCGATTTCAAGGTGCCGTTGAATTTTTCCACCAAGCCATTCGCCATGGGGTGATATGGGGTGGTGTGGAGCTGGCGCACGGAAAGGAGCCGCGCTACTTTCTTCATCAGGTCTGATGTGAAGTTCGTGCCACGGTCGCTCAGTACCTCGCGGGGGACACCAAATTGGGAGAACATCTCGACCAGGGCTTCGGCCACTCGCTCAGTTTCGATACTCGGGATCGCCACTGTGTCTGGATACAGGGTGGCATAATCCATCAAAGTCAAAATGTATCGGTTCCCATGCTTTGAGGGCGGGTGAATTGGTCCCACTATATCGATCGCCACTCGCTTGAATGGGGTGTCGATTATGGGTGCCCTCCCCAGTGTAAAATGTGGTACACGACCCTTTGGTACGGTGCGCTGACAAATTTCACATGAGGCGACGAACCTTTTTACGTCAGCTGTGATGCCTGGCCAAAAAAACTCCTCCGAGATCCGGTCCTTGGTTTTCTGCGTGCCCCAGTGTCCTGCCATTATACCATCATGTGCTGTTTTAAGCACAGCTTCTCGGTGGCAGTGCGGAACGACTAATTGGCGTACAAGCCGTCCGTTGGCCTCTGTGTACTGTCGGTACAGCAGTCCCTGTTCTTGTTTGTACTCGACGCTTCCCTTCTCATTTCGGCATGTTTGCTTCCTGCCGATCTTCTCAGAACACTGTTTGAGTGTCGCATCTCCCCTCTGCTCGCAGCCATAGTTGTCTCCCGGCAATCCCGCCGTGGTCCTAGGCGTACGAAGCTTGACAAATTTTTCCGGCTGTGCATGTGCTTGGGAACGGGTGATAGCTGCTGCTACAGGCTCTTCCCTTAACTCCTTGGTCGAGACAGGTTTTTCAGTCTCCTTTTTGGGATCATTAGGAGGTCTTACGCCATCGATATTGCCCAGAATGAGGTCATACAGTGGATCTTGCAGGCATAGTGCTGTCAGATTGCCAGTAAAGTTGGGGGTGTCAACCTCAATCCGTGCTTCGGGCAGCATTCTCGCTGTTCCGTCCACCAAGTAGACGAGTCTGCTTTTACCTGTCAGCTCGTCTTCCTTCACCAACTTCCTCCGCACGATTACTGTGTTGCACCCCGTATCCCGCAACACTGATATGTCTGTGCCTTGGAGGGTCCCTGTGGCCACTGGTAGGTTCTCGGCCAGATAACCTTACGGCGTTGATGACGGGGACTTTTTGGCCATTCCTAAACTCGATATACCCGACGCATATGGGATCCTCATGCGTTTCCCTTGGTTCATAGAGGCAGGACGCCTGGAGTGAGTTATTTGCTCCTGACCGGCAGTCGTTTGCCCTATGTCCTTTTTTTCCACACTTGAAGCAGACGATGGCTACATTAGCGGCAGGTCTGTTGCGACACAAGTGCGGCGGGTGATTCCCACGATTGCAAATATAGCACCGTGGTAGGGTTGCATGGCTGTTGCCTCCTTTCTCGTATTTCCTCTTTTCGTCTGTTATGGGACCATCTTTCTTTATTTTCGCTAGGCTTGCTCCACCCGGAGCTTTCAAAAACTGCTCTGCCAGCTCAAGCATGTCTCCCAGGGATTCCGCCCTCCTTTCTTTCAAATATAATGCCAGGTTCGAACCACATCCATGCAAAAACCTCTCTCTATTCAACAATGCGCGGAGGGACTCGAATTCTGTTTCAGTTTTGGACAGCTCAACTCATCTATCGAAGTAATGTCTTAAGCGAGCCGCGTACTGTGTTGCTGTTTCACCCCCTACTGGCCTCTCCTTATTAAACTTGTCTCGGAACCCATCCGCCGTGAAGCGAAAGCGCTTCAGGAGGGCGGTTTTAACCTTGGTGTAGTCCGCTGCATCTGTAGGTGGTAGCCTGCCATAAACACCTAGCGCCTCTCCTGTAAGACATGTCGAAAGTGCCGTCGCCCATTGGCTTTTAGGCCACTTTTGCCCTCTGGCGATGCTCTCAAACCGGCGTATAAACGCATCTAAGTCGTCCCTTCCTTTGTCAAAGGTGATGAGCAGTCTACCTGCGTGTGTTCTCAAACTCAGCTCCTCCCCGGCATCGCCGTGCTCACTGCTGGATCGGCTCTCCCTGCTACTCTCACTGAGGCGAATCTTTAATTGCAGTAACTGCACTTCCCGTTCCCCGGCTTCCCTAGCCACTTTTCTTTCTTTTTCCTTTTCCTCCCGGGCCAGTGCCCGCTCTTCTCTGGCTAACGCCTGCGCCTGTTCCTGCTGCTCCCTTAACCCATTGTCACAGTTCGGCGCCCTCGAGGCCTAACTGTTTACCGTGCGCGATCCACTTATCCAAATCCATACACTCCATACTGCAAACTGTCACTATAATGCCACTATAAAAACAGCGCAATCATATGCAGGACGCAACCGCCCGCTTCAACTGTGCGGCTCTATCACCACGCTGTCCGCACGTTTCTCGTTCACCCCTCACTGTCTTACTCTTGTACGGAACGTCCTGTCTCGTGGACGCCAGTTTTGTTACAAGCTGTCACTCTAGCGTCGCCAGCGCGAAGTCGGCGACGGGAATGACAGCAGGTAAGCTCGTTCCGTACGCAAGCAGAGACAGTGAAGAGATCAGAGACGTGAGAAAACAAAACAAACTTTACTCTAGTGATATTGCAGCACACGGGATCTAATACAACACTTTAATACAACTAACAAAACACATCGACACTTGATACAACTAAAGAAATATATAAAAGAAACAATAAATCAGCATAGAGAGAAACTATTACAAACTACACAAACTAACAACAATAGAACGACGGAGGAGAAAGTTCGAAGAAATAAACAGGTGAAGGCATACGTGTGATGACCGGCAGCGTTGTGTCCTCGACGATGGAATGCGAGAAGTCGAAGGGAGTTCTGGCACGACTGCGATGTCGGCGGTGTTGCAATGCTGGTGGCTCCGGGAGGCTAGTGCTTGCAGGTGACTTCGAGCATGTTGAGCTTACTCGAGGCAAAGTCCCGATGTCTACATTGCAGACGTTAATATCGCATCACAACTAGTCGAATGGCTATGTTTAGGTGGCCAGCCGATACAGAGCCACACTAAAAACTTCTAGAAGAGATGCTTGTTGATCTGTTTCTACACCATGTTGGGCAGCGACTAGTCTGCCTAGCAGGGCAAAATTCTGCGCTTAAATTCCCCTCCTGTCTCCTCGCTCTGTTCCTTGGGGACAAGAGACCTCTACATAGGTCCAATCATGCTCGTTTAATTGATGGAAACTCCGCCCCAAAAATATATTGACCCCACCCCTTTTTAATTGGGAGAGGGCCCTCAACTAGCGAGAGTGACAACCTGTTGGGTTGTTGTCATACGGCTTGGCCACCAGAGGGTTTCCCACACTTTTCCCCGTGGGAAACGGTCGGACTGTTTGGCTCTCAGCCGGTGCGTCCCGTAGCCTAATCCTTGTTCGGGGTACATCGCGGCCTTCCACGACCTTGCAGACGCCGCCGCAGTTACAAAAGGATCAATCGTCGACGGCGACGTTCCAAGAAGAGCACCCCATTCTGCACTTCTCGGCTTCCTTTCATGCGCCCGCCGTTCCCACGGTCAGTGGGGAAGTACGGCGCCTGGTAATTGCCGTGACACGGGGCCGCCAAAAATGGCCGTCCATGACAGACCTGATCGCGATTAAAACCGACTGCACCGGTGTCGCACGAGAAGTTACGATCACAAACAGGGCCGATCTGAATGAGACTTAAGCCAGATCAGGTGCTGCTACTTTGACACCTTCAATTGCATATCAGCCCCTATCGCATCGCGATCCAACTTTCAGATATCGCTGCGCCAAACTCGATCCGTGGATTGGTTTTTGTATCATCGTGGTTTCGACGAACAGGGCTCAAAAGTTTCTTAGGCCACTATCCCATGGATGGATGATTGGCTGTATGTGGCTGTACCCTATAGATCGGGCGGCGGCTAATGCCACCTAGCCGTAATACTTAGTGAACTAACCGCTAGATCTATCTCTTTTTTTCCTTTAAATAGTAGAGTTGGACGGGTACTTTGCACTGAAGGGTTTATTATCACTCGTGCCTTGACTTTAGCCGCCAATCAGATAACCTCCTTCTAGTTAAGTCTACTCGCTTAACGCCCATGTATTCCTATGGCAGCATGGCCAGGGAACTGTTGACTCCTCCTGTACATTTGTGTCAGTCACGACGGGATACCGCGTGACATTGGTATTACATGCATACAGTAGTTTCGCTTCATCGAGAGTAGCAGCTTTAAAGTTCAATGAACTCATTTATGCTTACCTTCACTATCTTCACAAGCGTAAAAGAAAAGCGCGCCGGTCTCGTCGTCACGATCGTCTACGCTCGCCAAGGAAACAGGAGGAAACACGAGCCAAAAAGGAAGACGCTTTCATGGTTGCCAACTTGAGCCAACACATAAAAAAATTAAGTGCTGCATCTGAATAAGACTGCTAGTGTTGCAGCAAAAAAAACATTTGCAAAACAAAACAGACTGTTGTTCAATATAGGAAGTTTTTGTTATCTAAATGAAATATGTTCATTTTTTAGAACATCAGTAAATTTCCACTAACGCCACTTTTTCAATTGAGCAAAAACTGAGGTAAAAACGGGGATGCACCCGTGAAGTGGCTTAAATTGTAAAAAACTAGGCTACAGTCAACGCCTTGTTACAGTAGGTAGAGCCGTACAGCAAGCTGCGCTAGAGCTGCAATGACCCATTGGAAAAATTGGCGTCGTAAAGGTGGTAATGGTAACAAACTTTATGTGGGGCACCGACTCGAAATGCATGGAGTGTGTGTGCATCATCTGCAAAACTGTAGGGTTCGTTTTGCGGCATGTATATACACCGGACGCTGACATTCGACGCACAGTTTGGTTTTCGCAGATCTTGAGACTCTCAGTGCTCGCCTACAGTGCTTTTTATTTGATCGTGGAAGGTGGATGGTGCGTTAATCGATGCCGACCTGTCCCACCTTACGTCATGTTGCCTGGCTGGAATGTGCTAGCTGTGTTCAGCGTGTTACCAAATTAGGTTCAGTTCGTGGTGCGGCCCAGCAAGGGTAGCTAGCCCAGCTGCACAGTGTCTTTGCGCGCTGTTTTCACGCCTTGCATTCTTGATTAACCGAAGCGGCGAAGACGAGAATGTGCCCGTTGACCATATTTTGTTGGTTTCGATGTCATGTCTGTGCACGAATTGACTTTCAGCAGGGCATTTCCTGACTAGTGTTCAGCTATTTTGACCGAGTGGCCGACTGCATGCAGTTGTCTACGAAGTGTGTTACTCGCACACTTGTATTACGTCTCATATATGTAGCTTCATTGTTGCTGTTCTGGCTAAGGAGTTACGTTAGTGTAATGCTTTTCATGGGACGTCTCATTTTTGGCGAAATTCATTCGGGCTGTGCTCCAGATGATTAGTAGAAACTAACCTCATCGCATTAACGCAGTGCCTACAATCCTGACCGAGTTGCTATATCTCCATTACTTTCACACAATTTCAAGGTGCACATGACAGAAAGGTGTGAAATCTGGTATTGGCTCTTGTTGAAGTATTGTTGCACAAGAACAGACTACACACAGAGAACGTACAACATGACTGCTCCTGTTGAACGTTCTTACTGCTCTGTTTTCTTTTATGCATTGGAATTTAAACAGCCAGACTACTTTCACTGTGATGTTCTTATGTTTGGCTTTGTATAGTTTTATTAATAATATTATCGGTGCATTTACATGCCAAAACCACAACATCAATATAAGCGCACTGTAGCAGAGAGCTTTAGGTATTTCAACTATCTGGTGTTCTCAAACGACATTGCACCATACAATTGTCGGAAAGCTCAACTCGAATGCTCCGCAGCGTGTCTTGGACTGGTTTGACTGAGGCCAGCCGTGAAACACTGGGCACTGTTGCCAAGATAATAGCTCGGTAAGCTTGGATTGCATGTCGGCATGTATGCGTAACACCTCGGCAACAAAACTCAAAGCTGCGTGGCGCTGGTGTCAACCAAACTGCTTCAGGACATGTTGTGGAGCATTCGAGCTAAGCTTACTGACGACTGTACATGGACCTCTGGCATTGTGCCTCTGTCGAAATGAGCTGTAGCTTTGGCTGCTGATGTTGAGACGGTGAATGAAAACAAGCCAAAATGAGGAGCATTCTTTACATGATCACGCTACCATAATTGTCAGGAACAGTAATTCTTACTGAGATGAGAAACGTTTTGACATGTTAATTATAAAAGCCCCATAAATTGTCTCAGATTCTGGTGGCTGCAGAAACTATACACAATATTTATATTGCTTCTAATGCAGTGACATACAAGAATCGGCAAAGCTTGTACTAAGCCGCTCAAGGCTTGAAACAGCAAAACTGGACGATTGTGAAGACTTATCTGGTTGCTTCTAGGCTTTAGCCAGGTGATGCTAGGTTGTTTTTACGTTGATTCTTAGATCAGAGAAGCCCATAGACAGGCACGACACAGTTATTCAAATTCCAGAGACAGAAACTCACCCTGAAACTGAGCGTCCACACCTCTTATAGATCGACAGGCATGTCCTTAGCACAGGCCTGTTGCTTTGGGGTCTTCTCGCCGGTACTGTTGCCTTTCTCATTTCCTAGTATTTTCTCATAGGGGCTCAGGGGTCTTCGGTTTGCTGTTGCTTTGAAGTTAATTGTTGGGCTAACTGTTGCCGTCATCATTATTAGTGGACCAGAGTCGAGTAGTGAGATTTTCTCAATTTCTGTCACACATACCCATTTATGATGATAATAGTTTTCTGGTAGGCTGCACAGAGGCACATGCCTGTTACAATATTAGTTTTCTGCCACCGACTCGTGATTTCCTAAACAGCTTCGCTGATAGTAGTCTAAAGGATCGCAAAAGCCTGATGAGGTCATGCTACGATGTAGTCTTTCAATTATGTTAAGTGTCTTGTTTTTTTAAGAATTACCAGAATCTAAACGTCTTCTAAGTAAGATAGTTAACAATACTTAGAAAGCTTCTGGCTATTTTCATTATAACTTGCATTTGGCCCCTCCATGAGTCAAATTTTTGAGCTTACAAGACATGACTTGGCCCAAAATTAAAGTAATCATCTGCAGTTTGAATGCAGCCCAAATGAAGTCTATGGAACTTCACCTAAACCGTGAAGTTATATTAATCTGTTCCAATTACTCTACTGTTACTCGTACTGTACCAGCTAGTGTTGCTTAGATGACGACTAACCCAGGCGTACATAATGTATACCTGCAATGCACAATCACTAGAATGTACTTGTAGTATCGAATGCATACATTTAAATATAACTTCCAAACTGCCCATCATACTTCAGCCCACACACATTACCAGAAGGCTGTCGACCTACCTCTTGTTTGCACCATGACCCACTTCGCTCCTTTGCTAGATCACTCAAGACTGGAACAGTCTTTCCAAGAGCATCACCATGATTCAAACTTGGATAGCTTTAGCGAAGCCTTAGCATCTTTGTTATATTTACAATAATTGTTTGGCTCACTCCCTCATGTAAAGCTTTGGGACCTCAACAAAAAAATTGCATTACTGTTTTGACAACCTTTTGTGAGTCACCAGTGTTCTAGAGAATCAGCAGGGGCATGCAAATTTAAAGCATCATTTGCCCAAGCCACACCAGCACTCCCCCACCGCAATGCGACCCCCCCACCAAGACTCAACTCATTCATGCTGACATCCATGGTAGTTTGGCCATTAAAGTACATACCACAGTGATGTATGAGAAACTTGAAAGCTACTACAAATACATGACCAAAAGACAGCTGTGCATGACATTTCAAGCAGTAAAACCAGTTCGTAAGCATGCATAGAATAGTTGCAATATCAATTGAAGAATAGCCACGGATTGATTACACTATATGTTATTGTAACCATCATTATCTGGTGTAACTTAGAAAAAACAAATTTAATTCCTAAATGAAATAATGTTTTCTCTGTATATTTTCTCTGTACATCATGAATTATTTCTCTGGAGCTAAATTTCTTGTTAATGGGCATTTTCGGCAAATAATGATGGTAAAATATTACATGAACATTGCTGGAATGTTTACCTCTTATGTTGATTTTTTGTGCAATTTGAACATTTCTTTAATGTTTGAAATATAACATTCAGTGCAATGTTCAATGTTTTGTTTGAATGCTGCACTAATGTTTCACATTCAACGTTATTTTAACAGTGTATTTCTAATATATATTTAATGTTTTACATACAACAAAGAACGTTATACATTTCATGTAAAACGTTCAGACAATGTTGTTTGAAAACATAAAATGTTTTATAAAAATTTTCGCAATGAATATACAACGTTACTTAAATGTATTGTGCTACCTGGGAAGGACTTGAAGAATTACTGCCCGATCAGCTTGCTCTCCATGGTATACTAGCTATTTACAAGGGTAATTGCTAGCAGAGTAAAGAATACATTAGAATTCAATCAACCAAAAGAACAAGCAGGATTTCGAACAGGCTGCTCAACAATCAACCACATTCATACTATCAACCAGGTAATAGAGAAATGATCAGAATATAGCCAAACACTATACATAGCCTTCATTGATTACGAGAAGGTGTTTTATTCAGTAGAAATATCAATAGTCATGCAGACACTGCGAAATTAGGGCGTCGATAAAGTATATATAAACATCCTGAAAGAAATCTACTATCATAGTGCTTCATAAAGAAAGTATCAGAATACCATTCAAGAAGGGTGTAAGGCAGGGACACACACTTTCTCCAATTCTATTTACCACATGCTTACAGGAGGTTTTCAGATGCCTAGAATGGGAACAGTTAGGCATTATAGTTAATGGAGAGTACCTTAGTAACCTGCGCTTCTCCGATGATATTGTAATCATGAGTTGCAATTCGTCCTCCGAGTTACTCAGCAATGCAGGGTTAGACAAGGAGAGCAGAAAAGTAGGTCTTAAAATTAATCTGCAGAGAAGGATATTAATGTTCAGCAAACTCTTAAGAGAGAAGCGCTTCAATATAGGTAATAGTGCACTTCAAGTTGTAAAAGACTATGTCTACTGAGCACAGGTAATAAATGCGGAGCCGAACCACGAGACTGAAGCAACTGGAAGAATAAGAATGGGATGGAGCATATTTGGCAAGCACTCTCGAATCGTGACAGGTAGATTGCCGATATTCCTCAAGAGGAAGGTATATAACAGCTGCATCTTGTTGGTACTTAGCTACAGAGCAGAAACCTGGAGACTTACAAAGAGTGTTCAGCTTAAATTGAGGACGACGTAGCGAACAACGGAAAGAAAAAGGGTAGGTGTAACTTTAAGAGACAAGAAGAGAGCAGAGTGAATAAGGGAACAAATGGGGGTTAAGAATATCATAGTTAAAATCAAGAAGAAGAAATGGACATGGGCCGGGCATGTAGCGTGTAGACAGCATAACCGCTGGTCATTAAAGGTAACTAACTGGATTCCCAGAGAAGGCAAGTGGGTTAGGGGGAGACAGAAGGTAAAGTGGGCAGGTGAGATTAAGAAGTTTTCGGGTATAAATTGGCAGCAGCAAGCACAGGACCAACTTAACTGGTGGAACATGGGAGAGGTCTTTGTCCTGCAGTGAACGTAGTCAGGCTGATGATGATGATGTGTCAACAATGATTTTGTTGCTATTGTTAAAGTGACTGGTCAACACTGGGATGGTTTTCAGGTGGGTGAATCAGCTCAATGCTAATGCATTCCTTTGTTTCATAAAACAACACTTTTTTTGCACTTCTTGATTTCTATTTTTGATATTCTGACAGCTCACTTGAAATGCCAATGCGTGTCTTTATTTCATGAAGCAGCAGTGTTGACCACTCATCTTAGTATCGAAAGAATCATAATTTGGTTGTGGCAGTAGCTAATGTAATCCACATTAACAAACCATCTAATACAAAAAAAAGTGTAATTTACGTAAACTCTCTTGCATGCGTTATTCCAGTGTATTTTCCCAGCTTATTGGTTTTAGTTTGTTTCATCGGCTTCATGCTACGACAAGTATGGTTGTGATCACATGTGCCAGGCATATCTTTGTGTGTTGTAGTTGCAAATAACAGTTGTAAATCGGTGCTTGTCTTATTTCTCTTTTTTATGTGCACCTTTTATGCCATAAGCTAGTGCTTGTCTTTTTGTTTCTTTTTTTTTCTGTGCGCTTTTTTGTTTGTGCCATGATACAATATGGAATACCAACTAGCCCGCTTCCACACCTTGCTTAAAGAATACTCCAAACTTTATCACTCTAGGTAGCACATCGGGCATACAAGCTGAAAAAATCGCATGGTCAGTGCTCGCATGAATCAGATGTGCTAAATATTTCCCATGTAAGATGACGATCGCATCAGTTTCGCAGATTTTGTTTTTGCGATTTTTCACACGCATTCCGCTGAGGTTGTGGCTGCAGCCACAATGTCCTTATATCTTGCCTTCTGCAGAATGTTGCACGAAAGCTTTGCTTACTATGCTGGTCACCAGATATCTGTTCAAAGCATTCACTCAGTCAACATTAGGCAATCTGTTCAATTATTTTTTTACTGTTGTTGAGAGCATTGGTGGTATGCACAGTAGTGTTTATGGATTCGTTGATCCAGACATTAGCATTGCTGCATCTGCAAAAAGTTTAATCAGTATATTATTGTCATAAACTTTTTTTGGGTATGTCAGCTCAATTGTTCGTCCTGTTAGCATGGCCTTTGTGGCTTTATGGTTCTTGCGTGTGATACCTTGCATGTTTAAATGCCTGTTGTGCTGATTTTGATATATAGTAAAGCAATAAGAAAGACATAGATTATGTCATTTGGTTCAACGTCTTTTGCATGTTGCCTGCAGGACGTATCAACGAATGTTTACTGAATTGTTTGCACCGTCTAAGCTTCTAGGGGCACCATCTTGAACTAATTCTGGGATTATGCTATATGCTAGTGAATTGGGTCATCGGTCTGCAGTAGATTGGTGACCATCTCAGCTTAGCAAAGGCAACAGCACTTTAGTGTGCAAATACTGCCATCTTCAATTGTGATATTCAGATACTCATTATCCTCATGCCATCCTCTACTGTCTTTCATTTTCTTACAATTTCTAGGGCTTGTCTCGTAATAATATTGTGATTCTAAGGTTTAGAACCCCAACACTTCTATATGCTATTCTCCAAAGCTGAACTTGTCTCTGCCAGTACTGTAACCCAGCTAGATGTCGACCTTAAACATCCTTTCGATGGCACAGGTGCTCACTGTCAATTCAGAAGAAGGGCCAGGGTGTTGTGGAGACCAGCACTTTCAGCCAAATATTTGGTTGTTTTGCAGCCAGCCAACTCCTTGATTCTATGTCAGGCAAAAAAAAATCTCTCGAAGTGCTTACATTCTGTTCGTCAAAGCTTCTTGCCTTTGTTGCAGGAATGACATTGAATTTCTTGAAATATTAGATGCAGCTGGTAAGTACTTGATATATCGTGTGAGGAAGAGTTTTTAATTATTATTGTACTGCTGCCGCATGGCTCTTATTTACGAGGGTAGTTACAAAAATACTGCACTCGTATTTTTTTCACATGGCACACTAATTATCTGACATGTGCTGCTATAAACAATCACAGGATCCTCATTATGAACCAGTCTCAGTTTCAGTAAGGAAGAGCTCCAAAAACAAAAACTGGCCCCGTATCTGCACGTAATCTGCAAATGTCATCGAAAGACACTATCTCTCGTATGGAGAGAGTGAACAAAACATTTATTTGATGTTCTGGGCTAAAAAATTGGTGAATGGTATTCCGGAGGCACTGCGTTAGAGTGCCTCGAGCGTGCAGCGGAGGCGAACGTGTGCATCAAGTCGCGTCACACGTGAGACATGAGCGCCATCTGGCAGTTTTGTTTGAAAAACAAAGCGCGTGGCCGTGTGTGCCCGTCTCAGAGGTGATAACCTGTAGAACGCAAGGCGACGGGTAGGTGCCACCGCCATCTCGTCTTAGCAAAGCGTTAGAAACAGTCCCCGTTCCGTGCATGCGTTGCATGGTAAGCGCAGCGTGATAAGCGCTACGGTCCTTAAAATTACTCATGTATGCGTTTTTTAGTAAGAGAGGCATATGAAGAATATATTAGTGTTGTTATGGTGCCCCAGACATGTGCAATAAGGGCTTTTTAATTGACAACTGCACAAGCATGAATGCTCAACGTTGAGCAACATTGGTGGTCGCTGCGAATGGGGTCGGCCGTTTCAAGTACCCTATGCCGGTAAGAGTGGACAAACAGACAAATGTACAGACGGACAGACAAACAGACAGATCTAAATTTTTGTGTCGAAGGTACCCAAGACTATCGTCTTTAATAAGCCAACAGGTGCAACTATCACACCTAGCATGTACTGATGCCCTTCCACATCAGCACACAGAACTGTGACTCGCTTTAACGCAGTCCTCATGAACTCCTTTCAAACGGGGAAACAAGAAAGCAGATTCGCTAAACAGGAAGTGTGTATCGAGTCCATAGACTTGGGAGCGGCCAGCAATAAGTATAGTCAGTCTGCTGGCACTAATAGGGCAAAGGATAAATGATGACTATGATGATAAAACTTGTCGCACAGACATCGGGCAAGCAGAGCGTCACTTTGAAGAGTGTCATTTCTGCGAGGAGTGGCATATAGCACTGAATTGTGCATGCAAACTTCAAAATTTATATAGGCCAGCTTCCAACCAATATTTGCGAACGATAGCCCCCCCCCCCCCCCCCTTGTGGTTTTTTATGGCTAAGGTGCTTGGCTGCTGACCGGCAGGTCGCGGGATCGAATCCTGGCTGTGGTGGCTATATTTTCGATGGAGGCGAAACTGCTGGTGGCCCGTCTGCTCAGATTTGGGTGTACTCTAAATAACCACAGGTGGTCAAAATTTCCGAAGCCTTTCACTATGGCTTCTCTCATAATCATATAGTGGTTTTGGGACGTTAAACCAACATGTCATCATCAATATTTATACACGGTATGCACATATTCAAGGGAATCTATGCCATAAGCTATCTCAGCTGTGAACTTTTGTGTCTATACCTTCCTAAACCTACGACCATGTTCTGGTTCACAATATGCCATCAGTTTTTTTTATTCTTTTCTAGGTAGTTAACAATTAAGCATAATTTAACTTCAGTGTCTCATGGCAGAACAGTCAGTGCATGTGTAATGCAAACACCGTGCAGCAATATGACAAAATAATAGTTGGCATGTTTTGAATTTTTTTGAAAAATTGGTATCTTCTAGAAACATTGGTTGGTGTAATAATCGTTTTACCCAAATACAGCAAGCATTTTTATCTTTTACATGATCAGTGCTGATATTTCTTTCTCCCTGCTCTCGTGCAAAATAGCAAACCGGGTCGAACCTGTTTGATGCTCCCTGCTTTCCTCTTCTTTTTCCCCCCTCTCTCACTGTCTCTCTGCGCTGTGCAGGAGCAGTGTAATATACAAATAAGGCTACAAAATGTGGTGAGACTACGTGATTGCTACAATTCTTGCTTTTATTATTAGACGACTTGGAAAACCGCAGCCGGAGGTCAAACCTAATCGTTTATGGCATACCGGAACCGGAAGGAGAAACAAGTGAAACCCTAGAACAGGCAGTAAATGACGGCGTAATTACAAAAATTCTTCAACTTGAACCTGTGGCCATTGAGCACAATCATCGCTTAGGAAGAGTTGGACCAAACAAGACAAGGCCAGTCATACTTAAATTACTTGATGCCAGAAAAAAAACTGCGGTACTAAAAAACGGCTTTAAACTGAAGGGCACAGATTTCTCTATAGGAGAGGATTTTATTCTTGAAAAGCATTGTATTTTAAATGTCTTTATTATTGCCTTTGTTGCCTAATGCATGTTGCATATTTCAGATAGCCACCATGAAGGAGCATGAGAGGCATGCAGTTCTGATGCTCAATGAAATTCAGTTGAGCTCAGGGCTTGTGTTTGACCAAACGACTGGCACTGTTATTGGAAGGCCAACTTTACCTTTGGCTGATGGTTCTCTGCCACATGCTGCAGTGGCAACGCATGGACTTCTTTTCATGCTAGGTGGGGTTACACAAAGATGGAAGCAGACAGTTGCTTATCATCTTACTGCAAACTCGTTCAGCAGTGCTGCAGTTCAAGAACAGTTGATTGAAATTATTCAGGAATGTGAAACAATCGGGGTTCGTATAGATGCAGTCGTTAGCGATATGGGTGGTGGGAATATGGCACTCTGGAGAGAATTTGGCATAGTTGTGGGAAAGAATTCTGTGTCAAGAGTTTCTTGTTGTCATCTTGTTGACCAAAATCGCAAGCGTTATTTTATGGCAGACACCGCACATTTGCTAAAAAACTTGAGGAACCACCTCACACGTGGTCAATCGATTTTCCTTCCCGAAAATGTGGTCGAAAAGCACAAGCTGCCTTCGAATGAGGATAACCTTGTGCCGATTCAGAAGCTGGTAGAAATAGACTCTGAACTGCAATTAAACATAGCACCGCACTTGAAACCATCCTTCTTGGATCCAGGACACTATGAGAAAATGAAAGTGGGGCCTGCATTTTCGTTGCTAAATCACGATACTGCAGCTGCACTACGTTTCCTGGTCCAAAGGGGAGATTTGCCCCAAGAAGCGTTGACAACAGCATGGTTGATAGAAACCATTTATAGGTGGTTTAAAGTACTGACATCACGTACAACGAAGCTTGGCATCAGCAAGGTAAATGATCAGAAATATGAGGACTCACTGATTTTTTTAAAGGATATAGTAACTCTTTTTACAGATCTGAAGATAGGCTCTCCATCGAAACACCTGTGGAAGCCTGTGCAGACGGGCATAATTTTGGTGTGTAAAGTTGCGTTGGAACTGCAGCATTATTATCTTAATGAGAAGGGCTTCTTTTTTGTTTTGCTCAGCCGATTTGCCCAAGATGCTCTTGAGAATTTGTTCTCCACTCTGAGGCCGAAGAATGCAGTATCAGAAGCTCTTCAATTTCGTAGTGCTATTCGAGCTGCTACTTTAGCACAGTTCTTTCGGCCCAGTAGAAGTGGAAGCTATGCTATCGACGATGCTCCTTCCCTAGTTGGCATCGAAAATTGCCACGCAAGAGCTCCTAACAGCAATGATACAGAAGCTGTTGAACATCCCAGTGATCTTCTCGACATAAGCATGATGGAGCATGAGTTTTTTATTTACTTTGCTGGGTTTGTGGTAAAGAGTGTTGCAAAGCACACAGGGATTTGTGAGCAGTGCAAAACTGCCACAGCGTCGAACGAAGCTTGTGTGCTCACAAAGTTAAAATCTTACACTGATGACAGCAAGCACCACTAATGGCAGCGTGCAAGCTGTCAATTGTTTTCCACCTTGCCACAACATTCAGGAGAGGTTGCTGAGAGCATTTTTTAAAACCAGAATTAACATTCTTCTGCGGAAAGAGAACATGCGTTTGGCAGCTGATGAAGCTAAAGATGCAAAAACTGGTAGTCATAGCATTGGAAAGCAGGCTGCTACAACCAATGTAAAATAGTGTGTATGCCTCATTTCTTTCGTGTTTTCCTTCTGTTTTTCTATGATGCATATGTAGTATGGCCTCTTAACCTAGTCTGTAGGTACAGTACTCACGGATTGAAATGAAGGGATTATGGTCTCAGTAATGCACATACTTTTGTTGACACTGCGTTAAGTTCGGGTCATATTGGCGTAATTTCGACAAGAACGTGTATATCAGAGCCAAAATTATTCTTAGAGACTATATTTATCACGACATGACGTGATTATTTCGAGCAGGTGTGCATAACAGCTATCCCCAAAAAATTGATGTTGCGTTTGAATCCCCGAGTACCGTACATGAGGAACTGCAGTGTTTTGTCCTATTGTGATTTCATTTCAACAGTAATTACTTATCTTTGATCCGTACAGTTCAGAACAGATGTTTTCAGTTGCCGTCATAATGTCATTGAAATTTCTAACACGTTTGCCCCGTTTGTTTCAGTGTGTACATTTTGGTCCTTTATAAGCAGTTCCCTTTAAGTAGCTTGGGTGGTGTCTCGATCTCATTTACGTATTTACGTTGTAATTCTGTGTGACTAGAGTTCTCTATGAGAAGCTTTGTTAACTTAGCTAAGCCTACTTTTAATATTCTGTGTCAAGTGTCCCTGTTTTTCATTATGTTTCTCGTCACTCGGGAAATTTCGCTTACTTTCTGCCTTGGCGGTTTACCGCCTTAAATTTCTGCTTCAGATGTCAGTGTAGTAATGGTTTTGTTCATTGCCTCTGTGTCTGCTTTCTCGTTTTTCCTCTCTTTGCTTTGCATTTCTTACCAAACGCAATTTTAAGCTCGTGTATTTTTATTTTGACTTCTGCTAGGTTGGCCTGTGGTTGATTTTCCTCTTGTTGTCTTGAGGCTGAAGCTATTGTTGCCCTATGATTTTACAGCTTTGCACTTGTTGTTGAGGGCAATTATAAGCTCGTGTGTTTTTATTCCATCTACATCTGGGTTGGCCTCTATTTTAGTGGCTAATTTCACTCTTCTTCTCTTCAGATAGAGCTGTTGTTACCCTCACTAGTCTATGATTAGGTCCGTGGTTTTGCTGTGCCTATTACATCTGTTTTATTATGTCTTTTATGTGAAATGTGCTGTTTTATGCCTACATATCTGCATAATATGTTTTGCTTATCCCCAGTAGGGGCTTTCCATGTCTACTTCCTATTCCTGTGCTTTCAAAAGTTCAATATGTGTACTTCATTTCATTCGCTAAATTCCACATGTGGAGTGTTAATCTTGATAAAGGTGTTTGGCACAAATTGCGTCCACTTGTCGCTAGTTGTGAGTGCACCACGAATACCATCGCTTTTCTTTACTCTTGTCATTGTGATGTGCACGTATAGCAACAAGTCACCGTTAACACATACTTCATGTCATTTATTGTGTACACTGCATAATTGTCATATATGATTGAGGCAGTCCTGCATTTTCATGAAATGTTGAATAAATGTCATATTTTGTGCCCTTCATTCAGTTTTTGCATAGAATCAACTGTACTTGAACTTTGGTGTTTATCAATAAAGTTACAATATGGAATGGCGTTTCCTAATGAATACCAGGCCCTTTTGTTCGCTCGACATATTGCATGCCATTATGATGGCATATGCATAAACATGTCATGCCTTGAACATCCCAAGTATACGTGTGTACTCAATGCAGCCTTCCCAGACGCAGTCATTCTTATGTATTCATGCCAGGGAAGACCGAGGTGTGATGGATGTTGAGTGGCCTAGAGCTGGTATGTAAGTGTAAAACATTATTCTAAGAGAGATGTATTCTGCTTAAACAATGGGGACAATCATATGTGCAAAGAAGGAACTTCATGTAACACTGGACACAAATGGTATGGACCTCACCAGAACACAGAGGAGAAACATTATGCACATTATCACACTACCCCAACCTCTGTCCTTGTGAAATGCGAGCTGTTCGTACCTTATAATAATAACCAAGTAGCTTGAGATGCGTTATTCTTTATGGAGCAAGATATGCTTACTCATTTTTATTGATTGTATTTTAACACACCTATTAAAAGAATAAAGGCATGGATGAGAACATAGGTAGAAAATTTCATTGGACACATGCTGGACTAACAACTGCAAGTCTCCAATTGGAATATGTTTTACAGCAATCGCAAATGTTAGTATGGTCGGGCTGCATGCACCCCTTGTATGCAGATTTTTAGGTCCTGTCGAGGAGGTTGAACTGTCAAACACATTGGCAGATAGAAGAGAAATGCAGGGAAAAAGGACAGAGTTCAGTCTTCATATATGTTTTATTTGTTGGGTTGCCAATCAGTGTCAATATACGCGCATGATGTGCAGTAGTTGTTTAAATCAGTGTACATCGAATAATGCGAGCAGCATATAACCTCACAGACCGAAGAAAGAATCAGCATGACCATGTGACCTGGTTTTGTCAGCACTTGCCAGTAGTATCACATGGCCTAACTCGCCCACGCAGTCGCTTCATGCAATTGACAGTGAACTCGAACTGGTCGGCCCCGCGCCGACAACGTATATCTGAGTCTTTCCTTCGGCTGCGCACGGAGCTGTATTAAATATTGCTGCGGTGGCCTTTTAAAGCTTTCGGTACCGACGGTCCAAGAAGAGCGTGCCAAAGTCATAGTTGCTTTCGTAGTTTTTTCTACAGTAGAAAGGTTGGCTTCTTCGCACAAAACGCTTGCTTTGAAAACGTAGAACGATCCATTGCCTGTTTTGCGAGGGGTAGCTAGCTTTCTATTCCTTCGAATCGACCAACGAACGAACGAGTAATGTCACCACACTAACGATACAAAGAACTGTTCAGCGACGAATGAAATGGAAAGGAAGTGTACCGAATACGAAATACTGGCAACGCCGCACACACGCTGGGGCAGCGATGAAGAATCTCGGAACGATGGCCGCCGTAGACTTTGCTTCTGTGAAGCGAGCGCGCGCTCCCCGAAGAGACGCCACCGGCGTACCCTTTCAGCATACCCGAGGCACGGCCGCTCGATGAAAAACGCACGGCGCAGCAGTGCCCGAGCTGCCCAAGCGTCTGGCACATCCAGTGCGCCCGCGTGCTTTCGCATTCTTAGTTTGCTGGTGGACACTCTAGAGGCGCTGCTGTGGCTGCTGGGAGAGGAGGTAGAGGCGAAGGGGTGCGGTTGGCACTACTTTTAGTTTATTTTACAGGAACTTTATTCTGGACCCCTCAAACTCACCCCACTTGCAGCAGCGACCGCTTTTTCAAGCAACCGAAGAGGCATTTAACGCAGCCAGTGATGACGTCATGCATCACGCTACGCGGAGTAACCGACTCCTAATAGCAATATTTGCTTAAAGAAAGAAGAATTTTTAAATTTCTTTTTCGGCCCAGCGCATGAGGTTAGGCCGTCCAAAAATTAAGAAAACCGAGGTCGGCAAGTTGGAATCTATCAAGCTGAAGTATTTTCTTGTTTCTTCAACAATTAAGCCTTGTATGTGGCGCTAGGTGGAAATTTCAGTTGAGGCATGTTCTTGAATAGGCAGACGTTTTTAGTCGCTTTTTTATTTTGCCAATGTCATCTACATGTCTCCAAACAATGTCCTTTTATGTAAAATTACTATTCCAGATAATTTTTTTGGATATAGGACGCTTTAAGGCAGCGGTATTCCCAAGGGCTGGTTCTCACTCATACAAGAGTAGGCACTGCATTCCCACATTAAGGGTTAAACCTCATAAGCACGAAAATGCACGTGACAGCGACGAGCGACGCGACGTAGATTGTCTTCGCGCGATCAGTCGCTAGCGCAGGTCACGGTGTGGCGCAGGCAAGCCTCAATCACGCGACGTGTTGGGCGAGCGAACTCCACTGTTGCTGGCATGAGGCCGTCTACTCGCACCAAGCAAACCACGTAGTGAGCGGTATGCAATTTAAAAATAAAATATATTGTTGTGTAATGGAACGGGAAGTGTTTATGAATGCCTTGCAGCACTTTTTTATATGCACAGACGTAAACATTGCGTTATTTCTTGTTGCGCATACGTGACTCGGGCAGGGTCACGTATACCTATGTAGTCTTTGTCTTTTGCAGTTTTTCGCTATAGGCTGCTTGAGCCCAGCACTTCCGGGCGATGAGCGACGGTTTCTAAATCTAGAGAACCAAGCGATCGCGCGAAAACGAGCACGCGAAACGTCGCGCGAACGCCTTGTTTCGTCACTCATAGCATCGCTCGTCGCTGTCGCGTGCATTTTCGTGCTTATGAGGTTTGCTCTTTTTAGGCACCTCTTTTTAGGCGCCATAAGAAATTTAAGTTAGGGGGTGGCAGTTGTGCCCCATCAAGGAAGGTTTAGAAACATCCCAGCATATCCACGGAGTGAATGATGAATAGTGGGGCGAAGCATCCGTCCGTCCATTCGTTCTTGCTTCCATCCATCCATACGTGCGTCTGTGTGGCCGCCCGTGCGTCTGTTCGTGCGTCCGCACGTTCATCTGTGCGTCAGTCCCTGATTTCATCCATGCATCTCTCCTGCGTCCGTACATGCGTCCATCCGTCCGTGCAGACATCCGTGCGTACATCCATGCATCTGTCTGTGTGTTCTTTTGCCCACCTATTCAACACTCCAAGTACCACCACCTCGCATCTTTTCATCATATATTCCTCATTGTCACGTGTATATGCTGAGGCCTGGTTCGCTCGTCGGGCGTTGCGAAATGAACGATAGAGGCTGATGGTACTAAACGAAAACTCCCAGTTCATTACTATAAAAATCACGAAACGAAACAACAACAAAAACACGCAAACGTTGAAAAACAAAGAAAAGGAGATGTCTTAATGACGCGCGTTTCACCGTCCGATTCCGTTTTCGTTCTCTAGTTCTCGCGCTTACTGTTGTGGCGTGACCTCCGGTCCGATGGGAGTCTCTCTCAGGCGTGATGACACGCCATATCGATGCTCAACGGTGGCGACGATGCTGAAGAACCACTACAGCAGTAGCTCCAGTGGTTTCTCGCCGAGGCAGGTTCAGCGGTTGCTCTGTGCGCTGCTCGCCGAGTCAGGTGCTCTGGTGAGAACCATTACCGTCCAGGAACAGCGGTACTTCCTTACGCTGCTCGCCGAGTCAGGTGCTCGGGCGGGATACGCTGCAGACCAGGGTCGGCGTTGGTTCTGGGGCTGCTCGCCGAGGTCGGTGCTCGGGCGGGAAACTGCAGCCCAGAATCAGCGGTTGCTCTGTGAGCTGCTCGCCGAGTCAGGTGCTCGGGTGAGAACCATTACCGTCCAGGGACAGCGGTACTTTCTTACGCTGCTCGCCGAGTCAGGTGCTCGGGCGGGATACGCTGCAGACCAGGGTCGGCGTTGGTTCTGGGGCTGCTCGCCGAGGTCGGTGCTCGGGCGGGAAACTGCAGCCCAGGATCAGCGGTTGCTCTGTGAGCTGCTCGCCGAGTCAGGTGCTCGGTTGAGAACCATTACCATCCAGGGACAGCGGTACTTCCTTACGCTGCTCGCCGAGTCAGGTGCTCGGGCGGGATACACTGCAGACCAGGGTCGGTGGTGGTTCTGGGGCTGCTCGCCGAGGTCGGTGCTCGGGCGGGAAACTGCAGCCCAGGATCAGCGGTTGCTCTGTGTGCTGCTCGCCGAGTCAGGTGCTCGGGTGAGAACCATTACCGTTCAGAGACAACAGCACTTCCTTGCGCTGCTCGCCGAGTCAGGTGCTCGGGCTGGAGCCTGGGGCGAGACCCAGTCTGCCCACAGCCCTTGGCCTCTCGAACGCCACGTCCCGGCTCTCACGTTCCTCACTCGCCCCACGCCCTCTTCTTTTTTTGCTCCTCTTCTCCCTCATTACAGTGTTTAAATTACCTATTTAAGACAACTTCTTCCTCTTCTTCTTATTTTGTCCATCTTGTCATTCTTGACAATGCCCTTAAATTTTTGAGTTTTCGCTCCACGAAAACTGTCGTCTCCACTAGCATCATACACTTCACTGTACCGCACAACACTTCCCTGCACGACACAACAATTCACTTCACGGCATCTCGGCACTTATCTTCACCGCACAACACTTCACCTCACGGCGCATCACGTCCCTGCACGGCAAACCTAAATTCACTGTTGCACCACTAAACTTGCCTACACTAACGCGCACATCCATCTTCGTGAGTCACAGTCGCACATCACTGCGACTCTTTGAAAAGGTTGCTCAATAATAAGCATAGTCCTCAAAGGTACCTTCGAGACCAAACCTTTTGGTGTTGTTCTCTGACATGTGTCACAAGATCGCACAAACCTTTTAATGTCACTTTGCATGCATGGCCAAAAAAAAAACTCTTCAGTGACTCTGCTAGTTGTCTTTCTTACTTCCTGATGGCCAGCCTTAATAGTTTCATGTGCCAAGTCTAGAACAGCCCTTCGTAAACTCACCGGCACTGCTAACTGTCTCTTTTCCTCTCCCTCATGGGTCTTGACTATTCTGTACAGAAGCCCAGAAAGCTTCTCAAACTCACTCCTCTTACCATAGATCCATTTGCCCAGATTCTCAAAACACCGTCGCAGCGTACTGTCCGCTTTCTGCATTCCCCCATTCCTGCTGCAGTTATGTCCATGGCTGCTACTGAGTTGTTCTCCTTGATGCCCTCCTTTTCCTTTTCTCTCTTGTTCCTCGTAGCTTTCACCACGGCATAGGCGGAATTTTTCCTGGTATGCTGATCATCACATCTCTCGTCACGTTTACCCATAACCTTATGAGGTTAGAACTCCGTACCCTCAGCGCGCATTGTAGTAGGCAATCTCCAGAGGGGATCCGGATCGTCAACTCCTCTGACCCTTGGCATATTACCGATAATTATGTCATAAAGAGGGTCTTTCCCACATCGGGCTTCAATCCAACCGCAGTAATACGGCAACAAAATCAGTACCCTAGCAACTGGCATCCGCCGTACTGTTCCATCAACCAACCGAACCGGCTTTCCTGTACCCGTGATATCCGTTTCTGGCACTATGGATTCTCTTACAAATACAATGTTGGAGCCCGTGTCTCTAAGTACCGACACATTACGTCCCTGCAATATCCCCACGACCACTACCATAGCATCTTCGGCTTCTCCCGCCTTGGCAGAAGTCGTAACAGCACTTGTCTTATCCTTCTCCTCCTGGTCACGTTGCTTTTACCTGTCAGCATCAGCAGATCATTCATCTGCAACCATCCAAGCCGTTTTATTTCCTGACCAATCACGACAGGTTACTGTTGTGCGCACACGCTTTCCGCAGGGATCGCATTTCGACGATGAACTGTGAGTGCTACCCGTGGCACAATTTGCTGCTCTATGCCCAATCTTGTCACAGAGGTAGCATTTGATTGCACTCCGGGTTTGCTCTTTCCTCTCCAAACCTTTCTCATCTTGGGCTTTCCCTAGATTCCTTTGACCTTGAGCTTCCAAATAACGGTTGGCGTGTTCGGACAGCTCAGCCACCGTCTTCAACTTCCGCTCCTTTAGGAATATTGCCACTCCCTTGTGACACGATGCCAGGAATTGTTCCGCAATCATATTATCTCTTAGATCCTCGAATGATCTCTTTATGTTGGCCATCTCCAACCACCGGTTGAAGTAATCGGAGATTCGAGCAGCGAACTGCTGTCCTGTCTCATTTTCCTGTGGTTTCGAGCTCCGGAATTTCTTTCGGAAACCCTCGGCAGTTAATCTGAAGCGTTGGAGCAGAGCCCTTTTGACCTTGTCGTAATCTAGCGCATCCGCTTCTGGCATCCGGCTAAAAACAGCCAACGCCTCTTCCGCAAGGCACATGCTCAATCCAGTCGCCCAATCACTCCTCTGCCAGCCCCGTCCTATCACTATTCTCTCGAACCGCTGTATATAAGCGTCGAGGTCATCTCGCCTTTCGTCAAGAGGTGCGATTAACTTACGCGGGCTCACTTTTGGTGGCTGGGGTACCATCTCTGACCTATCTAGTACTTCCACACTAGTGCTTGTGCGAAACTGCATTGTTTTTCAGTGAGCTCCTTTTCCAACATTAAGTTTTTAAAAGTTCGCCCGTCTGTGGCTTTCGCTCTCTCTTCAGCGGTTTTCGCTCGCTCTTCATCTTCTTTCACGGCCTCTCGTGCCTCTGCACGCTCTTCACGTAATCTTTTCTGTTCCTCAGGATAGAGCGTCATTGTAGCCTCAGCCGATAATCCCGCAGGCCTACCGGCTGCCATCAAGCGTTCCTGATCCATTTCACGGCTCCCGACAGACCTAGGCGTGTGACAAAGTTACATGGATCCTGGCAGGCTCGCCATTGTCACGCGTATATGCTGAAGCCTGATTCGCTCGTCGGGCGTTGCGAAATGAAGCATAGAGGCTGATGGTACCAAACGAAAATTCCCACTTCATTACCATATAAATTACAAAACGAAACAACAACAAAAACACGCACACGTTGAAAAACAAAAAAAAGGAGATGTCTTAATGACGCGCGTTTGACCATCCGATTCCGTTTTCGTTCTCTAGTGCTCGCGCTTACAGTTGTGGCGTGGCCTCCGGTTCGCTGGGAGTCCCTCTCAGGCGTGATGACACGCCATATCGATGCTCAACGGTGGCGACGATGTTGAAGAACCACTACAGTGGTAGCTGAAGTAGTTTATCGCTGAGTCAGGTGCTCGGGCGGGATACACTGCAGACCAGGGTCGGCGGTGGTTCTGGGGCTGCTCAACGAGGTCGGTGCTCGGGCGGGAAACTGCAGCCCAGGATCAGCGGTTGCTCTGTGCGCTGCTTGCCGAGTCAGGTGCTCGGGTGAGAACCATTACCGTCCAGGGACAACGGCACTTCCTTGTGCTGCTCGCCGAGTGTGGTGCTCGGGCGGGAGCCTGGGGCGAGACCCAGTCCGAACTTCCACAGCCCTTGGCCTCTCGAACGCCACGTCCCGGCTCTCACGTTCCTCACTCGGCCCGCGCCCTCTGCTTTTTTCTCCTCTTCTTTCTCATTCCAGCGTTTAAATTACCTATTCAAGACAACTTCTCTCTCTTCTTCTTTTCTTCATCTTGTCATTCTTGACACTAATATAGAAGCACCGCCATTCAGCGGACATTTCGAGAACTAAACGAGAGGGGGCACACGCACTTTCTTACAGCTTGCGCTTCGTGTCTACTTCCCACCTTTAACCACCTCGAGTTCATGGTATATACTAGTTCACTGTATTCATGGCACTGCAGCCCAACGCTCGCTAAACCTTTCTAAAACCAAGGTGATTCCGCCCAGCGAGTATAACGTAGCAACCCTTTCTTGTCTTCTGTGCGCCTTGAACAATAATAAATTCGCAGCGTTCGCGTTAACTAAAAGCCGAATTCTCCTGTCTCTCATTCCCCCTTAGTAGCCATTGACATGTACATTGAGCACTATCTTTTATTGTTCAACAGCGCACACAAGGAATCTCTCTGGCACCACCTTGGAGGACAAAATGTTATACTTGTTACACACTACTACAACGGCTACGAGGGACAAACGAGCGCCGCTATAAGGATCTTCGCCCCTAAAATTGCTTGCTGGTGTGGAAATTATTGCCCTTGAATGAAGCCACACCCAGCGTGAAATGGCAGCTGCGGCAATCCTATTTATAGAGCTGTTGACGTTAGCCGAATGTTAAGAGCGCTTCCCTCGCACGCCCATTGAGTTTAACGTGGCAACCTTTTTTGGCCAGATGGTGCTCAATGTGCGTCCTTTTTTTTCTAGTTTTCTTCAATAAGCCTCAAATTCAAGGCAAATTTTATTGGAAATTAAGACACCGATACTCGTCTCTGTGGGTTATTTCATGAGAAACAGCTCTCTGTCTCTCTGCTAATGATAAATGTAGTCTTGAGACTAACAGGTCAAAACCACCCGATGTCTCAATGGGCACCACCGGAAAATAGCATCTTTCTGGGATCTTTGAATGTAAAAGCTGGCTTCAATATTGCTGGCAAAGCATTGGGGGACCTTGGACCCTAGCAATATTTTAAACTTCTTCGGTTGCCTTTGTGACCAAAACAAAATTTCCATCGCGTACTCCACGGTGAAGGACTGGCGAGCAACTGCCGAGTAAATAGTCTGCTAGTGCAAATACGGCGAAACAAAGCTGGCAGCTGTTATATTATCATAACTTTTCGCAGCGTGAACACTTGAGCGAAGCAGAGGGACGGCCATAGAGTCACTTTTACGGGTACCAGTTTCGCGAGGTGCAGCGTACTCGGTCACTCTCACGAACTCGAACTGCACTCAAAACACCCATAAAATACCTTCCACGCCACATTTGATGATCATACTTTGCACGCGAAGTGCGCCCGGGAATCGATTCCGCAGCCTATATCGACCTATAAATTCTGCGTCTGTGCAACTTTAATTAACGATCCGCCTTGCTTGAGCATAACTTGAGGTAGCAATGGAATAGCATTTTTTGAAATTAAGCATCATTGGAAAGCTGCCCCTGGCTTTGGTGCCTGACGTTTCAAGATTATGGTACATTAACTTAGTGTTTTGCCTTGTAATTTACCCCTTTGATCCCCAAAAGGAACGTAATTTTAAAAATGACAAAAGCTCAGACCAGTATAAATTAACAGTATAGTTGCAGTTCGACTTGCCACAAACTGCGGTATAAAAGTGGGGGACCTTGTAGTGGACGGCTCCAGGCATTTTGGCCACTTGCGGTTCTCTTGGCCACTTGCATTTTGACCACTTGCGGTTCTCAGCTCAGGCACTTTCACTTTCATTGAAATTGCAGCTGCCACGGCAGGAACGTTTGGCCTAACGGTAGAGCACCATAACATCTACAACATCGTGGTGGGTGCAAAGACTGTGCATGATACTTTAACACACGTCGCAAACGAATGTGCTTGTGTCTCAAACTTTTTTTAAACAATCAATTCCTGAAATCGGAGAGCAGTTTCATTCTACAGGGGCGGACATAGTGAAGTTCATTTTCTGCCGCTGTCATAAGGTGATGAGGGCGAGCGCGTGCTCACTATTTCAGCAGGAATAAGCGGACGGCTCATTTATCCTTCTACACGGTATATTATCACTAATAAGGAGAGAATTTAGGCGGCTTGTATAATTCGCTGATTCGCCACTCTGCGTGGGGAAAGAAATTGAGGATTGAAAGGACGAATAGGGAGACAGAGAGGGGAAAAAGGCAATATTTGAAGATAGAAGAGGAAATATAAAAAACAAAAGGAAGAGACCACCTCTTTGACCATTGAATTGGGAGGCGCGTGAATAGTTTTTCCGTGCTGTAAAGCTACAGCTAGAGTTTTTCTAGCTGACTGATTCTGTACAAGTACGCAAAAAAATTTTTCATAGCACGCCTCTGTAAAGAAAGGCAGTCTGATAGCCCAATACCACAGTAAAGGGAGAACGTGCTCTCGCTTGTCGAATGCATGCGATGTTCATAAAGCGCACGCTCATCAGCATACGCTCTACACTCAAACAATACATGTTCCACAGTTTCTATGGAGCCACAGTTTCTATATACATCTTAAGGACAATGTATATGACGCCTCACTCCTGGTAAGAAACAGCAAAAGTGGCTAGCTGTAAGAATGATCCAGAAAAATGTCTGCGGATGACATTCACGACATTCTCCCTGTTTTTTTTTCCTCTTAACATAATGTGAACAAATTCCAGTAATTTCGCATACTGAGGCACCAACAGGCGTCGCGGATTTAAAATTCTTAATAACGCGAGGTGTGCTTTGTTGTTCTCCTAGGTTCTTGAGCTCTCTGACTCCGAAGAACGCATGAAGTGAAGAAATTCAAGTGTGGCGAGTGCATGGCTGCGAATGCGTCCCAGATAATTGCCCACGAAACTATAACCTACCAATACTGAAACGCTCCAGACGCTGGTACAAGGCCAGCAGACTATTGGGGATGATTTAGCAGAACTTGAAAAGGGTTTGAAGCCGAGAGAAAATTGTTCATTCTTGCTCTACCAGAATGACCAAATTAGTAACGAGTGTAAATTAAATAGTACGGAAAGTAGCTAGTTTTCAAACTCTTAACAATTCTGTTGAAAAAAATCGAGCAAGCACTTGTGTTGCAAAAAAAAAAAAAAAAGCAGAGCTAGAAGACCGTAGTCTGATGACGAACATTGTAGTGTTTGGCTTAGATGAGCGAGTGAGTGAAGCGCATGATGTTCTATGGCAGACAATAATAAAGAAAAATTCTTGCCCGTTGCTAGAATACATCGCTTGGGAAAACGTCCTGGAGAAAAATCTGTAATGCCGTTTTATCAAAATTACATGAAAAATAATATGTACTACATAATTGCAAAAACAGAAGGGTACACCAATTTCCGTGCAAAGAGACTTCTCTGCTCAAACGTTCAGGAAGCGAAAATTGCTATGGCAAAGCGCGAAGCTGAAAAAAGAGCAAGGAATAAGAGTGTGCTGGGGAAAGATAAGCTGCGTATTGATTTACAGTTCTACGCATCTGACAATAGAGAGTTTTAGTACTGCGGAATGGTGCTATGCACGCATCACGCTAGCGCCTTGCGTTACGTGGCGTCGTTTGCCACTAATCGGCTTTTAGTACACGGTAGTACCCGCGTACGTAACGAGCGTGAAGCGTGTTGCGCCATCTGGTAGATCAAAATAGAAGCACGTGTTGTTGACAGCCAGTGTGAAGCAATCCAAGTGTTATAGCTAGATTATGGCCATATTTTAACCACAGAGCCGCTCGGTGCTTGCCACGGAGGAAGGAAAAAGGTAAGGAGAGGGCATGCCCAGCCGGCGCAGGGCGTAAAAAATGTGGCGGAAATGACATCGTGGTGGCCATATTCACTAGGCACAATGGCGGCGTTGTTATGGTTACGTGTTGCGCAGTGGAGCTGGTCTAGCAGTGAGCGGCCGCGGCTGGCGGCAGAATGTGTGCCTCCCCAGGTCTCGTGCTGAGCCGTGGTGGACAATATCTGTGCTCTGCGCCGCGTTATTGGTTACGCAGTGTTCTCCTGGCTGTTACATTACTCTTAGCAACGTTTATAAATCCCTTTGTCCATCACGGGGTTTCAACAGTGCGTAGAACAAGTGCATATTCATGTGTCGTGCGGTGGATGACACGGATGAAGCAGTTAGTGTTCAGCGAAATTGCGTTGGGCACCATGACGAAGCTGAATGACGACGAACGCCTTGCAGGTCAGTGACGGTTGAGCAATGCTCCTGCTTGTGACAACGGACGACGCTGTTGAGCCCAGCAAGACGCCGTGAAGACCATGTGCACATACGTAGTTTCGTGTTGTGTGTGTACAGTAACAACTTGCATGTGCGTATTAAAACACCTTTTCTGTTCCGCTTGGTACACTCTCCACCAGCATTGCATGTAATCTCAACGTAACAGCAACCACGTTCAACTATCACTAGCACCGTGCTCAAAGTCACCACGGTCGCAGAATGCTGACGCCGGTGAGTTTCACGCGGAACACGGACACAGTGGCAGGACGCTGCGTCGGCCGCGTGACGGAATGCAACCGTAGAAGGCGCACGACCGATCGTGTTGTCTGTACAGTTGCTGAATTAATGACGTGAAAGCACTCGCCGTTATCAGTGCATCTAGCGCGCGTTCTCTCGTAGTTGCTTCGTTGTCGGCGAGCTGTCACTCCCTGTTATTACTCGGACGAAGCGATTTCGCTGAAGGTGTCCCGCTGGCTCAGAGTGATGAGCCCAGTTCCATTAGTTTCGGATCGTCACGACGCACGCGCTGTGCAGCCCACGCGCTTTCCGAGCCGGAGAGGGAGTCGCGCCTTCTGCTTCGCATTCATATGTAAACAAGATAGGAGAATTTGCCTAGTCAATATGGCCGACTTCAGGCTTCATCGCGGCTTCACAACGAGTGACGTCAGGGCCTCTCCTTACCTTTCCTTCCTCCGTGGTGCTTGCCTTCGATGCCACCATTTTGCAAAACGAAGTCTCGCGCTGTCGCGAACTTGTTTGAGAGCGGCGCGATCAGCTCATACGTACACACGCACGCATCTCATGCGTGCGTACGTAGCGGCTGCGTACGTAACGCGATACGTGCGCGTTGCGGTCTGCGCATGCGCACTACGCAGAACGTGGCGTCCTTACGTACGCAACGCCGCCACGTACGCAGCGTACGCAGTACTAAAACTCTCTAATGTTCCGAACACGCATGTTGTTGTTCAATCGGAAAAAGATCTCACACAGCGTAGACTTCACAGTCTGCACGTAAGGACCTGCATGTGTTCCTTTTCAATGCCGTAAGGATCGTGAATGAACTAGACAAATTAGAACAGATGATTTAGTCTTACACTCCCCGTGTGGTTGTTATCACTGAGACTTCATTACATCATGGCGTACGTGATAACGAATTTATTTTCCTGGCACAGGTGAGATCAAAGCACACGTTGCGGAGGAGTTGCTGTTGTCTCTAACATCTGCGTTGGTGTATGTTTGACAAATCAGATTGCCGAGCACGAAAGACTGTTTCCAAACGTTACTATAAATGGTTTAACTTTTATGGTTTGTGTTATTTATAAAGTCCAGGATGTACCAGGAGCCGCATTGACAAAAGTCACGTACGAAAAAAATTTTTGCGCGAGAGAAATTTTGTTGCGTAAGTCGATTCACGAAACGAAAAAAAAAACGCCGTAAGAGGCCATCGTTGTCACATCGGCCGCTGCAATTTGCGAGCTGCAACTGCCCGGGAAAATGTCAGAGATGGTGACGCAGTTACTAAATTTGCTTACATCACCGAAAAATGCTTGTAGGTGGGTTCACGAAGCAAAATTTTGCGTAAAAACAGCGTGGCTACGAGAAAATCCTTAGAGTGGTCCGGACCATTCTTATGAACATTGTGGCTACTTTGAACGTCAGCCGCGGTGGGATACTTGGGTTCCCTGGCTAATTTCGAGTTAAATCACGGCTATATGGGGCTGCCTGATGACTGCTAATGCCTTTTTATATATTCCGGTGCTTTGAGTTTTGTGTGTTCTTTTCCTTATGCGCAGTGGATGATATTGACAACCACCGTCGTCTAACAAGTTCAGAGTCACAGTATTCAAAGAATTTTATTGGGTGTGAATAGCGTGAAATTATGCATGCAAGGACTTGTGGTTGGATGAACACCAATATGCTGCGTGAATGGTCGGTGATTTCGAACACAGCACGATATATGGTGAACCTTATTTTCCATGTTGTGCGGCGTCCCACATCATCCAATTAAGTAAACAAATCGTTATACCTGCCCCACTGGTGGAAATTACCACCAACCAGGTTAATAGGAGCACATTACCTGCACGTTATTGAAAATAAAATTGAGTGAAACTTTTCAATTAATGGTTCATAAAGCCTCTTCTGTGGTTGCGCTCTAGTGGACTTCGATCGGCTGTAACTGTCCAATGGGCACGACCTCTGAAGTGCAGCTTTCGATACACTTTGGGACGACCTGACCGAAGTATGCATTGTTGATCTTCTATGGTGACTCTAGGTGTGCCTCAAAACCATGGCTGTCCTTTTCCTGTCTGTGGACAGCCTACCATAACAGCAGTGCGATGCAGCCAGCTCCCATGCAAGCCAAGTCATGGTGCGCTCTTTTGGTGTTCTGTCCAGGACACGACATATCCGTCCGTCAAAACACTGACATATTTGCAGACCTCCTCCATTATCCGTGGTTTTTATTGTGATCTTTCACTAATGTGCGTGCAGTTGTCTAAAACAACCGGCAACAGCGAAACACTGCAACTCCGCACATACCGCAACCTTTTTTTGCAGAAAAATTTATGGGCACTCAGTTTTGCTCTTCTTCATAAAATGACACGGATGTTTCGGAGTGATCAGCTACACTGAGAAAAGAACATGAACTTATGCTAACTTGCACTTGGTGCTTGGTTTTTCAGAACGTGCTTTTTGACATTCATGACAATTGATACGGTCAATTTATTGAATGGTTTTAAATATTGTTACCACGTCATTCTTATCAGCATGCAACTTTTCTAGAACAATGCAATATACCACATATGCTCTAAGAGTTCACGGAGGAGCGCTGGAGTACTGTTATAATAAAGAATTTTCACACCACAGTCACCAGTTTAATGCGCTGCACTTGTATGTCCAACCAAGCCCGTACGTGGTAAGTCTGGTACATCTTGTGTTGTCCAAGTTTTCTTCCATGTAGATCTGTTTTAGTGTGCGCTTTTAATGCAGCGTGGGTCTGCGCCCGATTTCGGTGCAATTTTGACGCGAATCTAGAGTGCAATTTATTTCCGTTATATGTGAGTCGGGGCATGCCTATTGCACCAGAGATAAACTATATCAACACAAAACAAGGAAGGTGTCAAGTTATGAGGAAAAAGGTCGGTGCCGGTTTCGTTCATTTGCGTCTTTCTTTTCAATGTCTGGGTACTGCGCACATTTTTCGAACAGTAAGCTATCATGACGTGCTTGTCAAAGCATAATGCAACACATCATTTAATTTACTTTTAATAATTAGGTGAAGAATGCTGGAGCTTTTTCGATGTCAGTTGATTATATAAAAGGCCTGAGGAAAAATTTTAGTACTTTATTTAGCTTACCTTGTACTATTTTCAGTGACAACCAAGCTGTTATTTGAGATGGATCTGGGCCTATAAATATTAAGCAAATCTAAAATTATTGTGACGTTAATCCAATTCGCCACGATACGTAAATATCCGAAAGTCCAATGCGAGAGCTTGCACTGCATCACCTGAACAATTTTCGCAAGGTAGCTTATCAGGCCTTCAGACAAGAAAAAGCAAAATTATGATTGCGGAAGTCAGGACCTGAAATTTCCACTTGGTGCACTTAAATACCTTTCCAAGGGAGTCAGCGAAATATTGGTAAATGGAAGGCAATGCCAAGCTTCGATCTCCTCAACTCACAATAAAAACGGCAATAAGTAGTGCTTTAGAAAACCTGTCCTCGTCCGAATTCCGAAATAAAAAAAAAAATGGGGGGGCGGTGTTAAGGGTAACGATCAAAGAAAAAGAAAAATCCGGGTGTAACTGTGATAAACGACTTGAGGAGACACATTTCTTTCTACGTGCACCCAAGCCATGGGGAATCTTACGTGCAGTAAACGTGCGAGTCAGCTTTTTGCTATTGATCGCCTGAAGGCGGCCGCTTTTACGGGCAGTACTTTCAAGTGGTTTCGCAAAAGTTGTTCATCCGTAAAGCCATCTTACTTTCTTGGTTAAAAAATAAATACAAACAGTACATAGACAAACACACTATTATCTCGGCTCTGGAAAAATGAAGTCCGGACTAATATTGATTCATGATCAGGAATTGATATTCGTTGGCATCACGTCAGTCACCGGTGTGCCTCCAAAAACGTAGCTTTTCGCCAGCATGTTTGATGGCAAAACATTTCCGTTTGTATTCTTACTGAAGCGTCCCGCATCCTATAACAATTATATCAAGTATCTAGAAGAAATTTAGGAAAATATATGAGACAATTATAAGAAATTGTTGGAATTCACATGCGTTCCGTCAAAGAACAGATGCCAATACTGGGATCGGATATATAAGATTTCAGTATTCATCGGTTTGTATAAATGACGTCAATGCACGACATATGTGAATTCGAACAAATATTTCGCGCTTCAGGTGATGGCGAATAATGATGCCAAACTTTTAGTGCTTGCGTTTTCATACGATACATGGCTGACGCAATTGAAGATGCAACAAACCAACATTAAATTGACCGGGCAGCTCCTCCAATGAAAATAAAATGACACTTTGTGTCCTAGATAAGTTTTGGAGCCATTTAGCTTTGGAAACAGCTATAATGCTGAGTTCGTGCGAGGTATACCCAACAAACGATATAGGGAAAAGCTACCTATCAGTTGCAGCACTATTAAGACACCAATAGGGTTCCTGTTGACTTTCAATTACGCATTTGTGCTTAGTTGGGCTGATGTATAGTATGCATGTGGCCTATTCTGCATTCTGCCTATCTCGACCGTGTTTCAACACCACTATTTTATTCGATAAACATACGCCACATTTGCGCATAATATCACAACGTTGTCTTCGAAGTTATGACACTCTCCAAACTTGAAACTTATGAGATATTGCAAATGCTTGCCAGCTGGCGCTAGCTTCAATAGGAAAAGAACATGGCACCGATTGTGACTGCTTTGGAAGCGCGAACGCGCGTTTAAGAGGTGTTCTCGAAAATACAACAACTAATAGACAAATCAAACGTACATGGGGCTACGAGTTTTTCAATTCCACAGTGTTCCGAACCGGCAGCTTGCAACGAAGATTTTTAAGAAGAGTAAAAGGCCGCCTAAAATCGACGCAAGAGCTTTCGCTCGGCATGCCTCTATTTCAAGCCTGCTTTAGCTACGCCCGCCGTTTAACTTTCCCGTCTTTTCATGTTAGGTTTTCTCCTTTCTTCCACTCGTTTCGAAATAATCGTTGATGTTCTCAGCGTATAGCTTGAGCACATAAGCAGACATTACAACTGCCATAGCACCTTTCTCAGCCAAACTCCCCAGTTTTTCAAGTGCGATTTGTCTGCACCAATCATGGCTCTCTTTGAACATCGCAAAATGCGAAGAAATAAAAACTGTAACTATGCACATAAAACGTTAAGAAAAAAAAGCTTCGCTCCCAGAAGCACTTTTGAAACTACACGTCTCCTAATGGCTTTTTTTTTTACCTAAGGGTTGAGCGGTTAAATTTAAGAACAGAAAAAGGGGCACAGTCATGCTAACTGCGCTTTTATCTGAACATCTTTTCACGCTTCTGCATGGCGCATACAGTAGGATCTCGCTTTCATTTTATTTTACTTTTCTATGGTTGTGCTGCCTAGAGTTCGAGAAAAAAAAACAGGAGACCTTCATTTCAAATTACAAAAAATACAAAATTGCAAGAAAGTCACATTTACTTTAATAAATGTGCACTCTCCAGTTGTCAACTTTTAATAGAAACTACACAATGTTTGGGCCATCCTCTAAGTTCCAAATTCATGTGAAGTTAAGAGAAGCGCTAGCGCTCTGAGCGACTTTCAAGCGTGCTTCAGTTTAGTGTTTGAAGCAGTCAGCAAGACAAAAAATAGTCTTTGTTTCCAAACGTGGTATCCCTGTCAAACCAGAAGTTTATTTTATTAATGTCATTTTAATTTATTATGCATGAAGTTTTCACAGCCGAACGACAATTGATTCGTTTCCTCATAGTCGAATATGATGCTTCACTAAGAGTAGCAGTAATGAAGACTGAATAAAAAAAATCGAGGTCCTTTGGGGGGGGGGGGGTATATAAGAACATCGTGCGCAGCACTTCATTCGTCGAGGTCCAACACACACACACACACACACACACACACACACACACACACACACACACACACACACACACACACACACACACACACACACACACACACACACACACACACACACACACACACACACACACACACACACACACACACACACACACGTATATATCGAGCGAGAAAGAAAGCAGTTAGGAGAAATCACACGTGGAAACAATGGTTGTCGAAAATAATGGTCATACAAGGCCCTAATCCGGCATAAGCTCACAAGGTCAGAAGTTGGAAAACACGACAAAGGGTGGTTTTTAAATGCGAAGCATTTCTTAGTGAACTTCGGTAACTTTGAGCGTTTCTTTCTATCTATCTATCTATCTATCTATCTATCTATCTATCTATCTATCTATCTATCTATCTATCTATCTATCTATCTATCTATCTATCTATCTATCTATCTATCTATCTATCTATCTATCTATCTATCTATCTATCTATCTATCTATCTATCTATCTATCTATCTATCTATCTATCTATCTATCTATCTATCTATCTATCTATCTATCTATCTATCTATCTATCTATCTATCTATCTATCTATCTATCTATCTATCTATCTATCTATCTATCTATCTATCTATCTATCTATCTATCTATCTATCTAGCCGCCTAAGAATTTTAGCTCTCTTGGCCGCTTGGATAATGGTATCGATACCAAATTTGGTGGGGCATAACATGACTTTATGAGGAGCATATTTGAGTAGTCATAACATGAAAATGATGACATTCATGAATGATATGTTTTACATTTCATTGTCTTGCTGCTCTTGTGGTGGTCTCGTTCACATGACATGTTACAAAACTGGTATGGTATGACATGATTGCATGGCGAGCACAAGCGACAGACCTTAATGTGGAAATCATGACATGAATGTCATGTAAGTCATGAGTCATGTTTACAAGCTACATTCATGATGCCCTCGCCGCCATTTTGCTAGCTTCACATGCACCAAAATGGGCATTACGGGATGTGAATGGGCAATGAAGGGCTGCGACTGGTGCAAGCATGAGAATCATGTGGTGCGTCTCATGTAACTACATGCTACGCTCATGATGCACTTGCGCCATCTCACTAGCTTCACATTTACTAAATTCAGTATTAGGTAACGCCAACAGACGACATAAGTAAATGACATGCCCAAAGATGATAATCATGACATGCATGTCATTTGACAACATGGTTACATGCCACACTCATGGTGCGCTAGGGGCCGTTTCGCTAAATTCATATATGCCAAATTTGGTATTACGTCGCGTGAATGGATGACGAAGGTAAAGGGGGCAAACATAATAATTATGATACGCTTGTCATGTATGGACATGACTACATGCCACACTAAAGGCGCCAATACACTTAGACGTGACCCCGTGCGCGTGTACTCCAGCGTTCGTTTTGTCACGTCATGCCGGTGATGCCATGCCAGGCGCCGATACGCCTGGCATATACTCGCAGACACGCGCAGCACTGCGTTGCTTTGACGCATGAACGTTTAAGCACGCCCAGCATCCCTTCGTCACGAAGCTAGGCAGACGCGGTGCATTCTGGGTAACATTCTTGGTGCGAAATGCAGCATGTCACTTTTCGCACCAGTTGCCGCCGGGCTGCGCCAACAGACACTGGTCGCGTCGGGCGTCAGACTATAGAGTGTTCGCGTTTTGCAAGCGTAGCGTCGCTGCGCCCAGCGTGCGTGCGTCAGCGTTACCTCGCAGTATGTTGGGCCCTTCATAACGCTCTCCCCGCCGTTTCGCTAGCTTCACATATTCCAAGTTTGGTATTACGACAGTGAATGGACGACGAAGGTATGTGTCTGGTGCAATCATGATAATCATTAGATGCGGTTCATGTAACAACACGACCACATGCCACACTCATGATGCGCTCGCGGTCGTTTCTCCAGATTTACATATACCAAACTGGTATTGCATGACGTCAATAGACGGCGAAGGTAAAAGACACGTCCGACGTCCGAATGATAATCATGATATGCGGTCATGTAAAACATGTCTACATGCTACGCTCATAGCACGCTCGTGGCCGTTTCGCTAGCTCCACATATACCAAATTTGGCATTAGGTGGCTTGAATAGATGATGAAGGTAAATGACATGCATCCAAATATAGTGATTATGCCAGGAAAGTTATGTACAGCATAATTCACCTCCGCCTCGTACGTAGTTGTGATTTTAAACTGACATATATACCTTCATCAATCGTCCATCGCATACCATCGATTCCCATTGTACATGGGATCTGATGTTTTTTAGCTATCCTGGCCGTTTGGATATTGGCATCGATACCAAGCTTGGTATTGCATAACTTGACTATATGAAGAGCATACTTGATTACTCATAAATGAAAATTATGATACGTATGTCATGAATGTCACGATTTACATTTCATAGTCTTGCTGCTTTTCCGGTGGATTCGTTCACATGACAAGTTGCTAAGCTGGCATGGTATGACATGATTGTATGGCGAACACAACCGGCAGACCCTAAAATGAAAATTATGACATGCATGTCATGTAACACCAAGACTACATGCCATGCTCTTGATGCACTGGCAGCCGTTTTGCTAGCTTCACTTATACGAAATTTGGTATTACGGGACGTGAATGGATGACGAAGCTATGAGCCTGGTGCAAACATGATAAACATAAGATGCTAGTCATGTAACAACATGACTACATGCTACGCTTATGATGCGCTCGTCCCAATTTCGCTTGCTTCTCATTTTCAGAATTTAGTATTACCGTGACTTCAATGAAGGATGAATGTATGTGAATGGTGCAAACATCATAATTATGAGATGTGTGTCATGTGACAACACGAATACATGCCTCAGTCAGGGTGTCAATACACTTCGCGCATGCGCGCCAGCATTCGTTTCATCGCGTCACGCTGGCGTTGCCACGCCAGGCGCAGGTCCTGCCATACAAGAGAGTTTTAGTACTGCGTACGCTGCGTACGTGGCGGCGTTGCGTACGGCAGGACGCCACGTTCTGCGTAGTGCGCATGCGCAGGCCGCAACGCGCACGTATCGCGTTACGTACGCAGCCGCTACGTACGCACGCATGAGATGCGTGCGTGCGTACGTATGAGGTAATCGCGCCGCTCTCGAACAAGTTCGCGACAGCGCGAGACTTCGTTTTGCAAAATGGCGGCATCGAAGACAAGCACCGACCAGCTCTGTGGCTTAAAATATGGCCATGATCTGGCTATAACACTTGATTTGGCTCACATTGGCTGTCAACAACACGTGCTTCTATTTTGATCTACCAGATGGCGCAACACGCTTCACGTTCGTTACGTACGCGGGTACTACGGCGTACTAAAAGCCGATTAGTGGCAAACGACGCCACGTAACGCAATGCGTGATGCGTACGTAGCACCATTCCGCAGTACTAAAACTCTCTATACTCGCAGGCGCGTGCCGCGTTGCGTTGCTTTGACGCATGCGCGTTTCAGCGCGTCCGGTCCCCTTAGCCCCCAGTCCGCCGCAGCTGTGAAGCAACTGTTCAAGGCGGCGGTCAGGCCTGTAATGCAGTGGAGGGTGCTGAGAATACCTGGGTATGGACAGGTCGCCATTGCAATATGAACTTGGCTACCTTCAGCCCTAGAATGCTAACTAGAGAGGCTAGTCTATCTGCGCTGTTCAAGGAATTAGAGGGTGTTAAAGGGGATGTATTAGGGCTCTGAAAAGTTAGGAGAACACGTGAGGCTTATACAGTGCTCAAGAATGAACACGTCCTATGCTACAGGGAATTAGTTGAAAGAAAATAACTAGGAGTGCGGTTTGTCGTGCACCAAAATATTCCAGGCAACATGAAGAATACTATATCACCAGTGATATTATGGCATGTATTACTATATAAGTATGATAAAATTTACAGATGAAACTAGTACAGGCCTACGCGCCTACATCTAGGTGTGATGATCATTTGGTTGAACGCTTTTGCGAAGACGTAGAGTCAGCAATTATTGCTGTAAGGGCACATTTTACTACTCTTATGGGTGACTTTAATGCCGAAGTAGACAAGAAACAGGCCGGAGACCACGTGGTGGGGGAATATGGCATAGGCACTGAAAATTAGACAGATAATTTATTAGTAGAGCTTGCAGAACGTGATAATTGGTGCACAGTTTGGCCAAGATATAACCAAACGGACACGTCAAGCGCTTTGTGTAGACTTACTTTTGATTCAAGCTATCGCGTTTTGTGTCATATATATGGGTGCTATGGCCGGCGCTCATGTCGTATGGCAGGTAGATTTTGGCTGCACGTTCCCATAATATCTTTGCTAGGCGCGCCTCCGCGACAGTTTATTTCACGATGTAATATTCGCAGCAAAGTGATGCGTAAGCTTTTCAATGCGAAGCATTTCATAGTGAACTGCGGCGACCAGGAGCGTTTCTATCTATCTATCTATCTATCTATCTATCTATCTATCTATCTATCTATCTATCTATCTATCTATCTATCTATCTATCTATCTATCTATCTATCTATCTATCTATCTATCTATCTATCTATCTATCTATCTATCTATCTATCTATCTATCTATCTATCTATCTATCTATCTATCTATCTATCTATCTATCTATCTATCTATCTATCTATCTATCTATCTATCTATCTATCTATCTATCTCTCTATCTATCTATCTATCTATCTATCTATCTATCTATCTATCTATCTATCTATCTATCTATCTATCTATCTATCTATCTATCTATCTATCTATCTATCTATCTATCTATCTATCTATCTATCTATCTATCTATCTATCTATCTAGCTGCCTACAACAATAAGCTCTCCTGGCCGTTTACATAATGGTACCGATACGAAACGTGCTATGGTATAACATGACTGTAGGAAGAACATACTTGACTAGACATAACATGAAAATTATGATATGATGTCGTGAAGGTCATGATTTACATGTCATGGTCGTGCAACCCTTGCAGTGGTTTTGTTCACACGGCATGTTGCAAAACTGGTATGGTATGGCATGATTGCATGGCGAACACAAGCGAGAGACCCCAACATGAGAATCATGACATGCGTGTAATGTAACAACATGACTACATGCCACGATTGTGATGCGCTCGCGGCCGTTTCGCTAGCTTCACTTATACCAAATTTAATATCATGGGACGTGAATGGATGACGAAGGTATGCTACTGATGCAAACATAATAAACTTGAGATGCGTGTCATGTAACAACATGACTACATGCTACGCTCATTATGCGCTCACGGCCGTTTCGATAGATTCACATGTATTAAACTCGGTATTACGTTACGCGAACGGACGACATAGGTAAATGACACATCCAAACAACATAATCATGACATGTGTGTCATGGAACAACATGACTACATGCCACATTGATGATGCGCTCGCGGCCGTTTCGCTTGCTTCCCATATGTCATATTTGGTATTACGTGACACCAATGATTGACGAAGGTATGTCACTGGTGCAAACATGATAATCATGAGATGCGTGTCATGTGAGAACATGACTACATACCAAAGTCAAGGCGCAAATACATTTCGACGTGACGCGGTGCGCGTGGTCGCCGGCGTTCATTTCGTCGCGTCACGCCGGCGTTGCCACTCTAGGTGACGGTCCTGCCATATACTCGCAGGTGCGCTCCACGCTGCGTTGCTTTTACGCATGCCCGTTTTAGCGCGTCCGGCGTCCCTCCATCACGAAAAGAGGGAGACGCAGAGTTGTGTGAGTAACGCAGCGGCACGGAATGCAGCATCGCATTTCGCACCATTTGCCATTAGGCCGCGCGGATGGACGCTGGTCGCACGTGGCGTCTAACAATAGAGAGTTTCAGTACTGCGGAATGGTACTACGTACGCATCACGCAAGCGCCTTGCGTTACGTGGCGTCGTTTGCTACTAATCGGCTTTTAGTACTCCGTAGTACCCGCGTACATAACGAGCGTGAAGCGTGTTGCGCCATCTGGTATATGAAAATAGAAGCACGTGTTGTTGACAGCCAATGTGAGCCAATCCAAGTGTTATAGCCAGATTATGGCCATATTTTAAGCCGCAGAGCCGGTCGGTGCTTGCCTTCGATGCTGCCATTTTAAAAAACGAAGTCTCGCGCTGTCGCGAACTTGTTCGAGAGCGGCGCGATCACCTCATACGTACGCACGCACGCATCTCATGCATGCGTACGTAGCGGCTGCGTACGTAATGCGATACGTGCGCGTTGCGGTGTGCGCATGCGCACTACGCAGAACGTGGCGTCCTTACGTACGCAGCGCCGCCACGTACGCTGCGTACGCAGTGAAGTGGTTCTTGAGAGAAAGGAAGAGAAAAGTGAGCCCCGTTATTGTCTGCTTCAGTGAGCGACACCGCCACAGAGCTCACAAAGGGATGGGGGTAAGGAGGGATAAAAGGGTAGAAGTAAAGGTATAGGAAAGAGGAAGAAGAAGCAACAACAAACTGAGGGGATAGGAGAGACAGGAAAGATGGAAGAACGGTCCCTGGAGTCCGAGGACGGGGTACACTTGCGAGAGATGGTGTCGGCGTCTGTAGATGGCGTAGAGCAGGACCAGTAAATCAGAGCTGCGCTGTCGTCGAAGGTCGTCGGCGACAGGAGATGACGTAGGACGAGCCCAGTCGGCCAGCGCTACGATGACGCCGAAGGTCGCGAGCGCGCGGAGCGCGCGGGCGCACAACCGGTCGGCACGAAATCCAGGGAGCGAACTGAAGTGGTTCTTGAGAGAAAGGAAGAGAAAAGTGAGCCCCGTTATTGTCTGCTTCAGTGAGCGACACCGCCACAGAGCTCACAAAGGGATGGGGGTAAGGAGGGATAAAAGAGTAGAAGTAAAGGTATAGGAAAGAGGAAGAAGAAGCAACAACAAACTGAGGGGATAGGAGAGACAGGAAAGATGGAAGAACGGTCCCTGGAGTCCGAGGACGGGGTACACTTGCGAGAGATGGTGTCGGCGTCTGTAGATGGCGTAGAGCAGGACCAGTAAATCAGAGCTGCGCTGTCGTCGAAGGTCGTCGGCGACAGGAGATGACGTAGGACGAGCCCAGTCGGCCAGCGCTACGATGACGCCGAAGGTCGCGAGCGCGCGGAGCGCGCGGGCGCACAACCGGTCGGCACGAAATCCAGGGAGCGTCTCCCTGCGTACGCAGTACTAAAACTCTCTAATAGATTGCTTGTGTTTTGCTTACATAGCGTCGCATTGCCCAGCGTGCGCACGCGCCAACGCTACGCTGGAGCACATTGGATACTTCATGACGCGCTCGCGGCCGCTTTGCTAGCTCCACATATACCGAATTCGGTGTTACGTGACGTCAATAAATGACGATGACAGCGGGATTGCTGACAAGTATTAACAAAGAACAAACTTTCATTTGTAACACATGTACTTATTATGTACAGTATCATGTGACACCCATCACGTGTGTGTTGTGAAATGAATGACGTGTCGACTATTATGTACATACGAGCGAATGCATCTTTATAAGGACCAGACGTGTGCTTGGCTGTTTTGTGCTGGTGGACCGAATATTAACGAGGGACATTTCCAGAGACTTTTTACGTTGACTTTCGAACATTTACTTACCATTGTGATATGTGCGTATAAGTGTGTCTTTGCATATCTGTGCCTGAGTTTTCTATTTTTCATGCACTGCTTTGTATGTTTTGCTTCAAGATACGTGTTCAAGTTTCAATCAACGGCCAAGGAGTAGCTGGCGCCATAATGGTGCGCCAACATCTCCTTATATATCATATCAATGAAAAAAACACATCCAAACATGATAATAATAACACGGAAGTCATGTACGGCATCATTTACCTCCGCCTCGTAACATCGTGCTGATTTTAAAATGACTTATCAACCTTTCTCATTCGTGCTTCGCATATCACCAATTCCCATTGCATTGGGATCTGCCTTTTTTTTTATTAGTGCGGAATACACTCGTATCTGTTAAAATGGTCTTCGCACACTCTGGCTTCAACGTTTGCTACCAAAAGGCTACCTGTTGCTGGGGCTCTCTTCACAGCCGCGGCCCACCTCATTTTTCTTTCTCCGTTCCTTGGGAATAGTTACATGCCGATACACGCCGTTTGCCTTTGATCCTCGCGAGTTTGATCAGCGAACTGCTGAACAACCCACTATGATATAGCAGGACTAAGATAAACGGGCAACCGCTCGCGCGAATCCCGAATAATTTGAGGCTTAGGGTGAAGTGGTTCACCGTCGTCTTCATTTCTCTAACGGGAAGCCGGCAGCAGATAGTCCTTCCCACAATCTCTCGCTTTTTTACTAGTCACCTATTGCACTACGCAGGTAGGCTTGGGTGGCAGCTAATATTTGCTTTATGACTAACTACAAATAGGCCTCCATTGCCATCAGCCGCTCTGACGCTTGTTCACCGAGGATGAGCTTTGCGCTCGTGGTAATGGACAAGGTTAGGCTACTCCTCTTCAACTCGTCGAAAGCGCATTGCGGTGACCACCAACCAGCTGGATTGCGTGTTACGCGCTTGGAATGCAGCGCATTACGTAGCGCGGCCTTTATCTAGCTGACGTGATTCGTGTTTGTGAACTCTGCGAAAAATGGCCACCTTTACCATTGAACTCGATAAGTCGTAAGCAATTTTCTGTCGCTCATGGTGGTGGCACCAATTTCACTCGCTCCAACACATCGCTTGCTGGAGGTTCGCTGGTTTGCTAGCTGGAGCCGTTGCGGACGGGCTTGGTCGAGCTGTACGATGCGCGCCGAAAGCTTGCCGACACGTTGGTGGCGCCTTGGCGTGATGGCTATGACTAGGGCGCCTAGCCTCTTGTACTATATCACTCGCAATGCCTCTTTGATAATGCAGAAAATTCGGGTGACATGATTTTCGTGCTATGCTTTATACGCGTGTTTTTCTTTCGCGTAGATTATATTTCCTTTGTACGCGCACCTTCATCGTCTCGGTCACGGGTCACCAACCATTTTCAATTTTTTCACGCACACAAGCGTTCTCAACATCGTACAGATTTTTCTGTGTGCCACAAGTTCAATGACATTCATCTATTGCTTCCGTACGAGCAGCTTCAAGAAAATAATTCACGCGCATCACAACAAAGTTAATCATTACTAGTGGGTGAAGTTCCACATATCACAGGCACGAGTAACCATACGTTACTCGAGCATTGCCCTATATAATGTGAATGAAGTGACAAGAACTGTATATAAAAATCTCAGTTCATTTCGCAATCAAAAGTGAACCGAAGGACCCGTAATCTTGCTGGTTTCGAGATATTTCAATATGGGTAATTTGATAGGACATATTGTGCTGGAAGTGTGCCTTTCTGTTAAGATTTCGCTTTAGAAGCCTCAACAATTTGGCACTTTTCAGTAGAGATCAAATCTTCGATGCTCTTCACGGTAAATTTCTTTCGTCGGTAACAGTGATATATAACCTTATAATGAGCCTATGTCTGCGTTGAAGTCTGTAGTAACACCCTTTTTTGGGTAACACATATGTTGTCATTATAGCAATTGCACTATACCGTGACCAAAACGTAAGACAAGGCTACTTCATAAGAAGGACTCAAAGAAATATGCAGAACGGTTAGACCTGCATTGTATATTTCGCGGTGAAATTCACTGAGAGAATACAGAAACTTTCCATGCATATAGAAGAATAGAAATATTCATTGCTTCACTTACGTCTCACTTTGTCATCTAGTAAGGTCTCTCTTTTTAATCGCTAAAAATGAGGCCTACGTTTTTTGAGGAATACAGATGTTCAACAAGCGATGTTTTATGAACTTTTGTTGATGAATGTCACTAAAATATGATACATTCATTTTGAAATCCGCAAAATTAGGCGCAGAGGTTAAGGAGGGAAATTTAAAAACGAATTTCTGGCATTAATTTTTCTTCTGTTAACAAGCTCATGATTGTTTAATAAGCAATAATAGTGTTTCAGCAGCAAGGCCGTTTAGGCCGGCCACAAGAAATTTCCTGCTTAAAATAGGCACTACACCCAACCTCATTGTGAAGGGTTGTGTGGCACATAACTTGTGAAAAATTCCGCAAGTCAGTACTGCTTCGCTAAATATAAAAAAAGAGGACAGACAGGCAACAAGCGCCTCTTAAGACTTGTATGTAGATCTAATCAGTAATTTACAAACCTTTTATAGACCGTAAGGATTACCCACTTATAAACACTACCACCGTAAGTGCTAGTTTCCCTGAAGCACCTCTACGAAGCGCTTCAGTAATACGTACAATGGCAGTTTACTTGGGAACGCGAAAAACAACTTTGAGTGCGAGAAGACCTAGAAAAGCGATTGAAGCCCTACGCAAACCTGCATAACTTACACAAGAAAAACATGATGGCACAATACACTACCGAAGCCTCTTTATTATCTCTCGCCTGAAGTAAAGCATTGTTTGCACATCAGCTGGTCAAAAAAAGCGGATAAACGTCGCAACACGGCCCATTTACAGGGTGTCCCACATGACTTGAATCAAGAACTTGAAATTCAAAGGCACTTAGTAGGTGAATTAAACCAAACGCATACTACTCGCACTAGCCTATAGGCACTCAGGCTAGTGTAAAGAAAGTCCGCGAAAAATGCATTATACAGGGTGTCTCACATGACTTGAGCCAAGAACTTGAAAGTGAAAGGCACTAAAGGCACTTAGTAGCAAATTAAACCAAACGCACACTACTCGCACTAGCTTGTAGGTACTCAGGCTAGTGTAGAGAAAGTCCGTGAAATGGGTAAAGAAGCCGTGTGACGGACCGCGAGCGCACTGCTATACTGCTGCTATAGGCTTTCTTTACAACGCGCAAAAGATTACAACGCAAGACGTATTGTACAGGAAACAATTTTGTCGGTGGTTTCTGAAAGTGCTCTACACCTCAGTGTTCATATTTCGGGTTTTCAGCCGATAAATAAAGTTAGGTAATTAAAAAGTACTATATAGTTAGTGTGGGGAGCAATAAAAAATAACAGGAGTACCTACAGGCTAGTGCGAGTTGTAAACGTTTGGTTCAATTCGCCACAGGAGTGCCTTTCATTGTCAAATTACTGGCTCAAGTTATGTGGGACACGCTGCATAGGTACCAGCTGTCAGTGTGAGCGTGACATTCTGTCTTTGGAATTACGTCATCAGTATTGCGTCTATCATTATCTGTGGTTAAACACCGACTGCTTTGCATTAAGAAGTCACAAAGAAACAACATATAATGAGCGGCCTAAATGCAACCTAGGCACAACCTAGCATTACCTAACTTAAAGCTAGAGACAGTGCGTATAATGATAACCAGATTTGATTTTAGAATGGTCCAGCTTCGCTTTTTCAAGCATTGCGCGTTCTGGCACAAAGGTCGTCTTTTTATCTTTCTTCAGAATACAAGCTCACAGTCTAAAGAAATTAAATATTTACTTTTGCGTCACCTTAGCGTTATAAGCATATTACTGTTTTCTGTCTAACACATGGCTGTTTTCCTGGAATGTTTCCATAGTAAGACCTGGGTATGCATATTTGTTATACAAACCAACATATCTTTGACGATGAAAAATGATGGCAAAGTAGATTACCGGTACCTCTTTAGTATGTCCAGCCTGAAATCACACTATATTTGCACATTAGCTGGTAAAAAAAGAACAAAAATGTCGCGATGCGGCCGGAGTAATCCCAGTATTGAAACATGAAGCTCTAGGTTGGTGCACTGAATATTTGATTTCAAGGTTTCATAGGCTTGCGACACGGACCGTTGAACGTTTGTTCCATAAAAGAGTACAGACTCAAAGAGCACAGCAAATCTGTTCTGGAGAACACTATACAGTCAAGGCAGGAAAATAATCACGTAGAAAACCTCAAAAAGCAGCTGCCTGATAATGTCACGAGTCCTTAAGTGCGTAAAAACGCATTGTGTTCATACTTGATATCATGGGTGATCGGGTTTTTTTGGCTTTTTTTGGTGAGCTGCTGTAGGAATGTACAGTGCTTGCTATTTCTCAATTTGGTAGAAATATAAATCTTCTCCAACCACTGTTTTTTTAATTATTTGTAATAGTGCTTTCTTCTGTTCTTTTATTCAAAAACTAAGGCCTGTGAAAGTGTACAACATGGACTACGTTTCATTGCAAGGAAAAAAAATAATCAATATCACCAATGCGAAAACATCATATATTGTAATAATTATTTCTTAACAACGACAGACAAGATTTTCTGATGTTTGAATGTAAAAGTGACCGGTCGCTTTAAGCCATGCGACGTGACTTCAGGTCTGCAGTATTCCATGAATCAGGCATAATACCTGACAAGTTCAAAGGCATGCGATTTGACTGATAAGTTCATTTTCTTATCCTGTAACCTATCGCTTATAACACTTTGAGCTACCTATTTACTTGATGTATTGTGAACAAGGTTCCTCTGTATATGGAAAGAACGCAGCTAAAAAAACAACGCTGCACGTGACCGAATATCCTTGTGTTGTGACCCAGTCAGTTTCTCGTGCTGCTTCAAACTGGAAAGTACATTAGGACCCACATGCCTACTTCAGCGTATTGACCGCATTGGTTGTAACTTGAACCAATTTGAACTTATCATGAACTTTTCTGTGAAGCTATTTTGTTCAATAATTGTGGGCTCACTGCACTCGTTTGCCAATAAATTTTGACTATACTACAACTGAATGCCCCACAAGTACCCATATAGAGTGGTTATACGGGCGCAGTTGGCAGGTCGATGCATATGCACAAGAAGCATCTAGCAATTCTTCAGTGTAACCTGCACAAACCGAAGGAAACAAGGGTAAACTTAAGGGCTTGTTTTTTGTTAGAAACAATATTGATACAAGCAGTAATGAACATCAATAAGGAATGGTTCATCAACGCGACGAGGATGACAATTGAAGAAAAGATTCTGTTGTTGCCGCTCTGATATCTTAACTGGAGACTCTGCGTACTCCATGTACAATCGCGAACTATATTTCTATTTTTTGTCTACTCCCACCCTGCGGCGTTTTGGGAATGGTAGCGGGTTGCAAGACGGTATAACGAAACTACAGAGTGGTTGACACTTGGTTTCTTTCACGGTGGCACAAGCAGGTCTGGCTCCCGCAGCGGCAACCACAGCGACGACACTTGTTCTGCCCCAGCTGTAAGATCCTGGCATAGTCTGAGGGGCCGAAAATGTCGACATTGAGGAATGCGCCGCCACTCCTCCCCCCCCCCCCCCGAATGACCGTCGTTTACTTCTTTCATGTCCCCAAGGCTAGAGGCCCAAAGCACACTCTTGCAAGCCCACCGAGTGGAGGAATGCTGATTACCGGCCAATTTGCTTCAATTACTGCCGTATTGGTCCCGTGTAGAGCTATTGCAATAGCAGGTGGCATTCCTGTCAGCCTTCCTATGACTACAGTCCTCACACAGAGGCAGATGATGACCACTGTGAAATTCATTGTGAGTCGCCTCAGCAAACCGATGGTGATGTTTCGTCGATGCCTTATCGTCATTCGCTATCCCCTCACGCCCACCTCCCACTCAACGCTGCTCGTCACCGATGTCGTGCTCACCCTAATTTCGCCGTCCTTTTTCACTGAATGCACACCTGGCTTAGAAAAACTAGATGATGCAGCTCCCATAGTTGGTGCAGCATTGACGACTCACCAGCGAAATCCTGTGAACAAATTGCCGACACGACGCAACCGCATTGACGTTGAAGTAGACGATGCCCCTGTTGCCCTTGTAGGCACAGGGGCCTACACATGATTGATGAACTCGAAGCTTCATCGCCGTCTTAAAAAGGTTCTGACACCGCCCACAGTGCCACTCATTCAAGTCCCAAATGGTGGAGCTTTTCTTGTGCTTGGGATGTGCTCCGTATATACTGGTGTGGTTGACCCTTCCTAAACTGTGTTATTTCACGTGCTCAAGAAGTGCTTTCAAGAACAGGACCTGGGCATAGACTTTCTTGCCGCGCGCTCTGCCTCAATTGGGTGTGGAACCAGCTTACTTGAGCTCAACCTACCTTTTGCTATGACTCTCTAACCGCACCTTTAGTACGCTTGTGTTCTGTCAAGTACGTCCGCCTAGCACCAAAATCTGTTATATTTGTAACTATGACGACTTTGATAGTTACTGTTGATAGTTACTTTTCCTATTATTTTTCATTTTAAAATAAAAAAATAATGAAGGCGTTTCTGAACATGAAAACTGATGACGGGGATGTTACTGAACGATCAATCTTTCTCTCAAAACGTGAGATTGTATTGTTACTCAGTCATGTATGAAAAATCTTGTTTTCATTGGTTTCAAACAGAGCGTGTTTGATTTTAATATAAAAAACAAAGTTCCGCTGGACAGCTTTTTCGAATTTTCATGTTTCTTTTCAGTGACGTTTTAAACTTGGGTACTTTTGTCATCTTAAATCTGTCACGTTCTAAGTGACATTATTATGTTGCTTTTTTCTGCCGATTTGGGAGGGGCACACGCACTACTGTGTTATCCAGAGGCTAAGTATAGGCGGAAGCTTTTTTAGCCACTTTCGATTTCTCATTTCTATTTGATAGGAATATGCCATGTGCTTTTGTATACCAACAAAGCTGTCGGTCTATTTTTGTACTTGTGTGCGTATTAGTTCTTATCTAAGGCGACAAGTGACGCTGTTCACAAAGCACCATCATTGAAGGAAGCTGATTCAGTAATTCAGTTCTGGTTCTGTTGATGATGATGACGATGATTCCTCAAAAATATGGCTCATACCCACTCAGGTGTATTGGCCAGTCAGCTGTGTTTTCTTTTCCTCCTTTGTGCTGTTTAACTTCGCAGACACCGTAAAGGCTATTTGAAAAATACCGGGGAAATGTAGCACCTCTTCAAAAACCCTTTGTTGTACAAACAGAAATATAGAAAAGTAAGGAAAGTAGATCAACGAGTACCGAATGGGAAAAAAAAAGCGCGACCTATAAGCTTCACCTAGTAAGAGCTGAGCATGATAGCAATATTCTGTCATTAGTTCTTACATCAAGCACTTGGCGACAACCTTTTATTGTAGTGTGTTACTCTAGAAGTTTAAACTGCCCATTACTACAATTTAATGAAAAGTGCTGAAAGTGGCTTTTACCAGTGAAGCTAACGCGTATGGCTGCATTTCGTGTAATGAGTAGTATGCTCCAAACCACGAGCAATTATGCACGCGAAATGTTTTTGAACTTGTAGGTCACACCACCTAGTGTTAAAAGCAAATACGCGCAGTAACGTGTGTGCTTTTTGTAATGAGTCGCTGTCTTTAAACGTCGAAGTTGTTATGATAATTACTCGTTCTGACGCCCGATAACAATGTACTCCTGACCATGCATTATTACTGAAATGTCACATGTTGCATTGTAAAGCCTGTATACAAAAAGGTGTCTTCAGAGCATCATAGTTATTTTAACAACATTTCTAAGCCTAGGAAAATATTTTCTTCGGCTTTGAGACAAAGCAGACGATTGGCTGTGAGGTAAACACGTGCTTGACACAAAAAACACCAGGCTTCCGTCCAAATTCGGAGGCGAAAATTCTTCTTTCATTTGAAACTGTCCCAATTTTTCAGCCTCGGACAAGATAACTTTTCGTTCACGATCAACGACGCCCGCGCCGACACCAAAAGCAACATCGACGCCATAATTTCTGGCAAATTACCTTTTTAATGGCCTGCATTGAGAAAATATTGTGCTGCTCGACCGTGGTGGTGTCTCTCCATACTAAAAAAGACTAGCCCATGCATGCGCTGTAGCTTGTCTGCCAAAGGTTTTGACAGCTGTTGGGGAGCGTATGTTCAAGAATGAGCTTGCTCTCATGATACATGCTCTCGTATTAGGCGTTATTTGACGGCTTGAAAAACGTGTGCTGGAATAATTTTAGGTGTGTTGTTTGTCTACCACTGGTACTGTGCCACAATGAACTGGATTCGATGCTTTCTAACCATGAGGCAACAAAATTCTACTATCAAAGAGCACGGGTCATCGTGGATTCTTTGTTGGGAACAACCAATGACGGCGACATTCAATCTACGGGAGCGTTCTAAAGGTGAAAATCTCTGCAACGATAATGTGACTCGCTGACTTAGTGCCATTCGCTTTAACTTTTGTGAGAAACTTGACTCATATTTGTACACACGCTCAATCAAGATATCGTGTCAACATGTGTAACTTGTAGGCCAATAAGCAAGTACTAATAAAAATAAATACAGTTATCGCCTATTTAAAGATAATTTATCCCCGAAAAACTTCTACAAACTGGCATTTCAGTGGCCTGCGACAAAACAAAAAAATGTCATGGAATATACAGTGTCCTGTTTGCCGATGGTCTGTTGCATTCACTAATAATATCCGCATGCATTCGCTGTGTGCATGTGCTTGTGTGTGTGTGCGTGCGTGCGCGTGTGTGCAAGTGTACCTCAAATGCTACTGTAGAAAAAAGAGGAATAAACGCGGGCAGGCTCGCACTGCATTAAAAGAAGAAGTTGAAAACAAGAAACGATGTTCGGTCTGGTTTCTTCGCCGACCGATAGTTTTTCTTCACATCGTGGGGCTGAAACCCGGGAGCAGGGTCAGCCATTTTCAGAGCAACCTGTTATAAGCCACGCTCTCAGTCATCAGAGAGGATGAGACGGCAGCACCAGTACCGCTTCGGTACTACACAACCCATTGAGCAGCTGGAGTGAGTGTTTTTTCTGGAAGTCGAAGAAACGTGGCACTCGCACTTGTGACGCCAACCTTACCATCGATTCTAACAAATGAGTGCTAGCGAAGGAAAACCGCTGCTATCGATATACACCCCTAGGCCACCAGACTCGTTCGTGCTGCGTTAAACTCACCTGATCAAGTTGCCACGGGAGGCATGCAACAAGTATGTGCAACCCGCACAACAAAACGAACCAGACAATGACACCTTCTTGTCCCATGGACTCCTCCGGCAGCACAGAAAGAACCGTGTCATCACAAGCGGTTATTTTGTGTGACAAGGGTTCACCGAGTGGGAACAAAAGAACTGACAGCGAAGTATACCCGCACACCCATTCACGCTTTCGTCATCCAGAACGGCAGATCAAGACATGCCCGAGGAATTCGTATCGGCAGATCAAGATACGACGGAAGAACTTGCCACCAAACTCCATTTGCAGGTACTGGGAGAGACACGGGTTGCATTCAACACTTTTGGCAGCACGTCCCCAACTTTGACAGAAAGACGAAGGGTCGTTCACGTTCCCTTGCGCAGCCAGTACTCTGTCGACATTCACATCGTTCGGGCAATAGTCGTCCCAGCAATTTGTGGCAGCATTCTTTTGCTGACAGCTGATAGCCAAATCTTGAAGCAGTTGCGAAACTGCTATCAGGGTGTGAGTAGGACAACACTAAATAGCCCTAAAAGGAAGGAGCCAATTGAAAATATGAAATGGAAAACAACCTTCAAGCAACATATGGTGAGTTATTCATTTCAGAAATAAAACGCCACCTTCGTTCATTTCTTAATTTTACTTTGTTCTTTCGCTATACGTTTAACTTGTCAAAAAACCCCTTTGAATTAGAGGTGGTGAGAATTACTATTTTAGAAGCAAATTTTTTCGACGTGTTCGAAGCTATAAACGCTCTATTTAGTGTTTTCTTACCAAGAACGGCGTACGTACGTCAGACGCAAACTCATACTCGCTGCCTTGCACTCCACTATAGTTATCCTCTGAGTGTTATTTCATATATTATCCTGTAAACATTGTGATCCCACGAAGCAAACGATGACATTGCAGTACTTGGCAGGCAATAAAAAGCTGAACTTCTCGCACTGGCTGGAGGCACTATTCAGTCGTAATCAACTGCGAGCAGCTGGCTCCGACGCGCAAGACGCCAGCACAGTCATATTTTAAACGACCGGTGACTTTTAACGCTTCTCTTTCACCCCATAGGTCTAAAAACAGACTTTGTGTGATATAGTTTTGTAAACTGCACGCTCCTTTCGTCCAGTTTGAATGCCAGTCCATAAATAATAACTGATACTTCATGACATTCGTAAACGAAAACAGTAGTAAAGTTGAAACTTGAGCCTCACAAGAGCTTCTGTCATTGATAATTCTGAAGGTCCAATGTACTACTTCAAGAAGACCATGTACTTAGGCAAGCCATAATACGGTATGCTCTAACTCGCGGCTTTACAAATGAAATCTGGCAAACGTCTCCTTTACTCGTAAATAGCATTTCACTTCTCGAAGTGACTACACAAGGCAGCTCAGGCTACTAGGAACAACGACATGAATTCAATGTAGTCAGTTGCGGCTTGTTGACGTCTTCTATTGATAAAAACTTGTGGTCACCAAAACTAGACTAATAAAATGAGAAAAATTAGAATCACACAGGTTTTTATTTTCCAACAAGCGTGTTGGAGGTCCGTCAGGTGAAAAGCTAAATCACACAGCTCGAATGTGCCTAAGCAGCAGTAGCATCGAAATCGGCATTCATACATGTTTTAAGTCTATATCTAAGAAAAACAATATGCACAATTTTAGTGGAATTGAAAAAAAAAACAGGAACATAATGAATAACGCTTAAAAAGTATATATTTATACATTTACAAATCTAACCACTTATATTTACAAAAAAGCGCTTCCATATTCTCTTTTGATAGCTTGTCTGGGTGTCTGAATATCACGTTTGTTTTGTCAAAAAGTAACTGACAATCGCGACAATGCATAGACAGCGCTGCACCGTGTCCACTTCTAATCTGCGTTTGTGCTTTCGCGCTGTTAGCCACAATAATTCTGCACCAAATATTCCAATTTTTCATCTTGCTTAATGTTCATTCTCTGCTTATTCTTGTCATTTATATTATTCTCGGTCCTAAGTCCATAGTTCAGTTGAATAAATTGTAGAATTTTTAAGAATAGTGCTTGCCTGAGCGTTTGCTGCACATACAGGTGGTTTTTAATCTTTCTTTCTGTCGTCGTGCCGCTTTTTGTCTGAAACCCAAGAAAGTTCACACCCCGCAGTAGTGCATGTCAAACACAAGCACTGACAGTCAACCCTAGTACCATGTCCTTGTGAGAGGCTCTTCCGAACACATATAGTGCTGGAGTAGTTACAGGGTGCTAAACTGCTGACCTATTGGAAGTGTCGCGTTAAAAGCTCAATAATGATTGGTGGCATTTAACGTCAAAAAAAAACACTGTATGAATATGAGAGACGTCGTAGCAGAGGCCTACGGAAAATTCGACAACCTGGGGATTTTAACGTGCGCCTAAATCTAACCACATGGCCTTAAGCATTTTCGCCTCAAGCGAAAATGCGGTTTAAATTTGTGCCGCAGCGGTGTAGAGGCGACACACTAGAAACCCGCGTATTGTGCGTTGTCAGTGTGCAGCAAAAAAACATCATATGGTCACAATTTCTGGAGCCCTCATGTACGACGTGCCGAATCGTGGTTAAAGTTAAACCCCACAGGTCAATTATTATATTTGATGTACACACCTGAAGCCACGGTCACGAAGGCACATTTGGCCTCAGAGAGTCCCACTTTTTAAAACTATAGCGTGCCTCAAATGTGATGGTAAAATTTCTTCTCCCCCATGGCGCCATTTCATATCTCAGGAAAATCTTTATTCAAATAATATATGAGCATTCGGCAACGCTTCCGCAAGTAAAAAAAGTTTGTGCAAAAATGTTTGTGCAAACCTCATCACCGTCGTCCGGCAATGATAGACAGCCACAATTCCCTAGCCTGAAGGCACTGCCTATTATAATATTTCGTTTCTTTCGGAAATTGTGCCAACCTTCCTTCCAAAAAAAGACTTAATACGAGCCGTCCTTGATGACAGCTCTGCTAATATTGCAATATTTATTGAAACATTGCTTACTGCAGACATAAACACGCGGGAACTTTTGCTTGAAGTGCCTAACGCATACAGAACAGATTGGATAGGGTTTCTCGCCGAAGGTGTGGTCTTCTTTTGCTCTTTAAATCTAATATATCATATTTTGTTATATGAACCTACAACGAACGGGAAATAGTTTGTTAAGGGGTCCATTTGTTTTTGCTCATACATTATTATCACTTGCTACCTTGTGTCTGGCTACAATTGATCTCTTGTTGAAGACTTTCTCAACTTGCTTTCCACTTATTTGTTTGATACGAAATAAAGAAACCGAGCGCGCGTTGTCTACTGAACGAGAGCTCACTTTCGATGGCGCTTGCAGAATTGCCCTCGACAGAGAGCTAGCGGCTCGAGACACTGAGCAGATGTGGTCTATAGAACAGGAGGCACCACTGCACGTTGTGAAGGTTCAATGCCGTCAACACCAGAGACCTGTTAAGCACAAGAGAAAGAGAGCCCGCAAGAGCGAAAACTGTGAAATGTGCGGCAGAGGACACTCGTCGGAAGTGTTGGTACAAAAATACTACTTGTTGGAAGTGTTCGGAAGTAGGTCATCTGAAACACATGTGCCCGAATTCTAGAGCGAGACCGAAGAGCACGCATGTGCTTGAATTTTCTGACGAGGAATCGGGCCATGAACTGTATCATTTGGTTAATGCAACCCAGTAATGTTACCAAATGAGCATAGAAGTAGAAGGGCGGGCATCGAATATGCAAATTGGTACGTGGGCGGCAGAATCCATTATTCCGGAACAAGTACACGATTCTCAGTTTTCACACGTGAAGTGTGAACCATGCAAAATATCACTGCGCACCTATACTGGTGAGCAAATACAGCTAAAAGGGCAGCGTGATGTGGCTGTCAAGTACAAAGACCAGAAAATGACGTTAGCCATGACTGTTGAAAAGAACAATGACAGAAAGTCACCCGTTCTGATAGGGAGAAATTGGCTCGAACGGCTAAAACTTGACTGGCTGCAGATTAGTCGAATGGCGGTAGGAGACCGAGTTGCAGCTCTGAAGCAAAAATACCCCTCCCTGTTCTCACCAAAATTTTTCTCAATTAGGAAGTTTCAAACGAAGATTGTCTTAAAGCACGACACGACGTTGGTGTTTTGCCGCGCTAGGCCCGTCCTTTTTGCATTAAAGGAGAAAGTTGAGCAAAAACTGCGGGAACTGTTGGAGACTGGCATGATGCGCCCTGTAATGCGCAGTGACTGGGCTACGCCACTGCATGGTCACGGTTGTAAAAGGAAACGGCGGCGTTCGGTTGTGTGGCGACTACAAAACAACAGTAAACCCCGCTTTCATGACAGATCATTACTCACATCCGAGACCAGAAGACTTGTACACCGCCAGAGCTGGCGGTAGGGTGTTGAGTGTACTAGACTTGTCGTCGGCATATCAACAGCTCCCATTTACTCCAGATTCGCTTCCGTTGTTGACAATAAACAGCACTCTAGAGTTGTTTGAGTTCTAGCGCCTTCCTTACAGGGTGCCTAGCGAGCCCGCCCTCTTTCAGACGATGATGGATGAGGTCCTTCAAGGCATCCCACGCGTGGGGAGCTATATAAATGATGTGATCACGACAGCGTCCGACACTGACGATTGCCAGCACACACTAGAACGTGTCTTGCAAAGGTTGAACGAATATAACGTAACTCTCAACATGAATAATTGCCGGTTCTTCCAAAAATCACTTACATATTTGAGTCACAAGGTTACGGCAGAAGGCGTTTACACCACCGACCAAATTAAGAGGGCAATCTTACAATCACCAGAGCCCACTACAGTTACAGCGCTTAAGGCGTATTATAAATGTGGAATATTTATTTTAGGTTTCTTCAAAACGCCTCGACAGTAGCGAAGCTGTTCTACCGGCTACTAAAAATAAAGAAAAAATGGTCCTGGGAAGAGGAATTCAGCGATACTTTTAAAGCCACGAAACACTTGGTGACAAGCAGCAAGGTTCTGACATTCTGTGACGTCCAGAAACCACTCGCAATGCTCTGTGATGCGTCGTCCTATGGCTTACGTGCTGCGATTTTCCACGAGACAGCTGAAGGTGATGAAAATCCAATCGCCTTTGCGTCGCCTACACTGACAGAAGCAGAAAAAGAGTATGCTCAGTCTGAACTGGAAGCGCCTTGCCATGGGCCTCCTAATCTTGGCCAGGGGGCGCTTTGCGGCAAGCGTTTCTCTTTTTCGTAGGGCAGGGCTCGAGTTTTGTAATTATCGAGTGAGACAAGCCATAGGGACAATTGGCGTCGGAAAGACATGGGTAAAAAGACTGTAAAGTGTTCAGATTGTGGGGTTGGTTTGAAGGTGGACCCAAGTATAGAAGCGGAAGGAGAAGAGGCTAACGCGAAGTGCAGGCAATGTGAGGTCGAGGAAAAATTGGAGAAAATGATGGTTGCCCAGAGTGACCTGCTTATGAGAATCACCGAGCTCGAGACTGTGTTGGCGACAGAGCAAGAGAAAATGAGATCTATGGGAGAAAGACTGAAGTCCACCGAGAAAGCACTAGCCAAAGTGAACAGAGGAGTGGCCTACGGAAAGAACAGTAGGGGACTGGGAACCAGAACAGCGGAGAAAAAAGAGCAAGCAAGTTTGGAAAAAAACAGGTTCAGTCGGTTCAATTGTCGCAAGGCCCAGCTTCAGCGAAGTACTGGTGGGGCTGGGAGGGGACAAATCAGCCGGCGTCACTGGTGAAAGTAACCCCCAGGTGCAGGACACTCCAGCTGAAAAGTCACAGCATGTTATAATCGCCGGGGAGTCGAATTTAAATCGGTGCACAGAAGCCATCAAAGAGAGGGCAAGAGGTGACAAGAGGGTTGCAGTAGGGGCGTTCCCAGGACGCAAGCTGGAAGCTAGCAGTCATGAGGCAAGCGAGCTCAGAACTCTAAACTACAGCTGATAGACAAAACCTCGTGATAATTTGAAGCGATTTAAACGATGTCTTAAATAAAGATACAGCAGGACTAGCAATCACACTGGCGAAAGGCGTGACATGCGCGCCACTTCTCCTCAGGTACAGGTAGTGATATGCACGATGCCAGAGGTACCGGTGCGTGATAGCAACCTGCAAAAAGGGGTTGTCAACGCAATTCAAGAGATATGGCGGATGAGTCGAAAGAAAGGCTTTAAGGTGGTGGAAATAAACAGAGAAGTGCATAGGTGGGGTGGTTTTCAACAAGACAAAATTCACTTGGATGGGCGGCTAGGTCATGAGGTGGGTTTGCGACTTGCAGGACGCGCAGTAGCTTTTTTTTTGGGGGGGGGCAAGCAGGCCCTTCGGGGTGCAGGATAGCTAGTAACGAGGAAACTACCAGGGAGAATCTTTGATAGGTGGTATGGACAGATACGATTCTAAAGTGGCACCAGTATCTAAGATAGGTGGAGTTCGGGCAGAAATGGACGTAGTCACGAGAGCCGAGCCAATTCATACATAGGGTATATTAACATGCAGGGTAATAGGAACAAGGTGAAGCGGGAAGAGATAGAAGAACAACTAAGGGAGGAGATGCCGATGGTATAAGTTTTTGTAGAAACCCATCTCAGGGACATGGAACAACTCCTAACAATGCGGACTACTCGTGGCGATATTGTAGTAGAACAGAAGGCAGCAGAAAGGGGGTGGTATTGGGACATTCATTCATAAAAGTACAGACTAGAAAAGGGTGAAGTAGCAGTGCAAGGAACATTTATGGCTAAAAGGGAAAGCGGCAGGGCAAATGACACTCCTTGGTATCGTGTACTTGTGGTTGGGAGCAAAGGCCAGAGAGGAAAACCAGGCAATGGAAGAGTGTATATCAACTGACATTCAGGAGTTAGGAGGAGAGTGCGAGATAATTTTACTAGGAGATATGAATGCGTACATAGAAGATATAGATGAGTATACCGACCCGACAGGCAGAATGATCATAGGTATGTGTTAAAGGCTTAATTTGATCATTTGCAACGGTACCGAGAAGTGTGAAGGGCAAATAACATGGGAGGTAGGAAGGCTGCCGTTGACGATAGATTACGCACCGATTTCACACAGGATGTATGATAAGCTCAGGGGAATGCACATAGATAAAGGTGGCTCCAGAAGTCTGGGAAGTGATCACAGACTTATCAAGCTAAGTTTTTGAAGAGCAGTAATAGTGGGAAGAAGACAAGTTGAGCAACTGCAGGAGAATTTTTATTGTGAAAGGTAAATTGAAATGGCCACTAAACAAATTTGGAAAGTAATCACCGAGGATAATAAAACAGTGTGGACATACACGAATCAAATTACCCTGTTTGAGCTAGAGCTTGCTAAGGCACGTGACAAGTCACCCCGGAAAAGAAGACACAAAGCCAAAAGTTGGTGGGATGAGGAAGTCAAGAGAGCCATAGCATAAGGTCAGGAAGCCTCTAGGGAACACAGACATGCTAAGCAGCGGGGTGAACCGACAGATGATGTTGAAAGAAAATGGGAAATGTTTCTAAGCTGTAGACGGGATGCATACCTTCTGATCAAATAAAAGATTAGAAGAAAGGGAGCTCATTGGCTGGCAGAAGTACATAAAAAAGATAGAAAGGCAGCTGCGAAATTTTAGAACCATCTAAACTACCTAAGAAATGAGACGAGTCTAGGGCAGAGGTTTATAACTACACCTCAAGGTGCTAGGCTAGAAGGGGACGAAGCTATTGAATATATAAGAACAAGGGTGACAGAAAAATTTCAACAAAGAAGTGCTGTATGCACCACAATAGACAAGAATGAATCAAGTGGCGCAATTAATGGCTCGTTTTTCACAACAAGAGTGGGAAAGGGCGAGAAAAGGGTTCCTAGTAGTACATCAACAGGCCCACATAGCATTCCAATTATGCTAAAAAGAGATTAGGTCCGACGTCTAAGCAGGATTTGAGAGAGGCAGTGAGCAAAAAAATAATCTATGGAGAAGTTCCCGATAGACGGAAACTTAGCAGGATAAGCATAATCTATAAAGGAAAGGGGACAAAGCTGACATAAAGAACTACCGTCTTATAACAGTGACATAAGTGGTCTACAAGCTGGCGATGCAGATTATAAAGGAAAGACTGCAGGCATGAATAGAGAATGAGGGGGTGCTGGGGGAACTGCAGAATGGGTTTCGGAAACACAGGAGGTTGTAAGACAATCTGTTCTCACTGACGCAGTGCATCGGAATAGCAGAAAAGGAACACAGGCCCCTCTGGCTGCCATTTTTGGATATCAAGGAAGCGTACGGTCGCGTGGTTCAAGAGGAATTGTGGAAAATACTGGACACGCTAGGCGTGGAAGTTGTAGTCAATAATCTTTTAAAGGATATTTATAAATGTAACAAGGTAGTTACAAAGTGGGGAAAACAGGTATCCAAGCCTGCAGAGGTAAAACGGGTGCTTAGGCAGAGGTGTCCCTTGTAACCCTTATTATTCATGATGTACCTACAAGGATTAGAGGCGAAATTAGAGGGAAGGGGACTGGGCTTCAACCTCTGTCTCGTCAAACAAGGAAAAGTCATTGAACAGGCACTACCAGATTTGATGTACGCAGGTGATATAGTGCTAATGGCCGACAACAAGAAAGATATGCAGAGACTGGTGAACATCTGCGGTAATGAGGGAGATGGGTTAGATTTCAGATTGAGTAAGGAAAAATCAGCAATCATGATTTTTAATGAAAATGAAGGTAGTGAGCTTGGAAAACAGGAGGTCACGCTAGAGATAACAGATAAATACAAATATCTGGGCGTATGAATAAGCAATGGGGCCGAGTACCTAAGGGAACACGAAATATACGTGTCGGCTAAAGGTAACAGGAATGCAGCGGTAATAAAAAACAGGGCACTGTGGAATTACAATAGGTATGATGTTGTGAGAGGTATATGGAAAGGGTTCGTGGTTCCTGGTCTGACGTTCGGCAATGCGGTCTTGTGCATGAGATCAAAAGTTCAAGCAAAATTAGAAATTAAGCAACGTGGAATATGTAGGCTTGCCTTAGGAGCTCACGGGAATACACCAAACCAGGGAGTACAAGGTGATATGGGATGGACATAACTTGAGGGCAGGAAAGCTAGCAGCAAGAGAAAATTTCAGAAGCGATTGAGAGAAATGGAATGGAGCTTTGGGCTAGGAAGGTATTCAGCGACTTGTACATGAAGAATGTCGCTACAAAATGGCGGAAGCGAACCAGAAAATTGACGGGTAAATACTTGGAAAACAGCAGGGTGCCAAATCAAAAATAATCATTGGTTAAGAAGAAGGTGAAGGAAGCTGAGACCGATATGTGGAGAATTGGCATGATCAAGATGTCCGCATTAGAGATCTATCGATCTTTAAGCAGGAAATTGCCAAGGAAGGGATCTATGATAATACTCGGGGTAGTTCTCTACTGTTTGAGGCCAGGACGGGAGTATTGCGAACCAAGACATATCGGGCCAAATACGAAGGGATAGACACGGTATGCAGTACGTGCGTGTGGAGAGTAAGAAGAAACTGCCGAACACATGATAATGTTTTGTAAAGGGCTTCACCCTATAGTTCAGGAAGAGGGCGCAGACAGAGTTTTTCAAAGCACTGGGGTTTAGGGACAGGGAGGGAAACAGACTTTAAGTCGGTAGAATTAACTAGAAGGAGGTTATCTGATTGGTGGATTGAGTCAAGGCACGATCCATCCATCCATCCATCCATCCATCCATACAACCACCCACCCACTCACCCATCCATTCGTCCGTCCGTCCGTCCGTCCGTCCGTCCGTCCGTCCGTCCGTCCGTCCGTCCATCCATCCATCCATCCATCCATCCATCCATCCATCCATCCATCCATCCATCCATCCATCCATCCATCCATCCATCCGTCCGTCCGTCCGTCCGTCCGTCCGTCCGTCCTTTGCCGCCTTTCTAGCAAAAGCTGGTCGCTCGGTATCCGTCTCTCGCCTTCTGCCTGCGCTATCTCAGCACGTTCACGAGCTCCGAAGGCGCGGTTGTCTGGTCGCCCTCCACGTGCAGCGTCACCTCTGACTTGCTCCGATAGTTCCTCTGACTTGTTCCGAGATATTATAAAAACATCTTCACGGTGAGTATCCTATTAGAGTCGAAAGTGATTCATTGATAACCTCTGTGCGACCAAGCAAGTCAAACACGGTGTCTTTGAGCGAGTGCTATGTGAATGTCTATCGTGAACAGCTGACTTTTCATTAATGTGTGCGTTTTAACTTCCCAAAACTACCATATAATTATGAGAGACACCGTAGTGGAGGGTTTCGGAAATTTCGACCACCTGGGGTTCTTTAACGTGCACCCAAATCTGAGCACACGGGCTAACAGCTGCCTTTCTATGACATTAAAGTGAGTTGACGGCGCGAACTTGTATGTATGTTACCGAAAAACGTGCATTTGCTGGGGAATTCATGTCTTATTATCGGAGCTGCCGCAAAACTAACACCACACTTCCGCATGCATTTCTTGATATCGTTCGGATTTTTATTGCTTGAATTTTAAGTTTGTCACGTGTCTTTCAATTTAGTAGGAGGTCAGTGTGAAGACTGAACTTATGTCTGGTCTGTTCAGTCCCTGGCACCATTTTATTGCGGTGTGTCCAGTTTACTAAGAGTTTCTCTTTTGCCAAAGTTTTCATCGAATGTTAACAAGGTCGTATCGTAAGTTTACTGACACATTAGACTTTTGCAGCTCCTTTGAATGTCTAATAATGCGCACAAAAAATAGTTTATGTCAACTTCGACCATGCATGTTTTTTGCCGCACATATTTTATTTTGGATAATATCTACACGTGATCACGTAGCATGTTTACTGATCTCATTGTCGATTATGTTGTTGTGACAGTTCGCTTGGTCATTGTCATATCACACAATACCCACTAGGATTGAGCATATTTTTAGTTACGCCGAGATATGCCTCTGATAACCGCGTCTAATTTCGCGAGACCATCAAAAACTTTACATGTGCCTAGGTTTTTTTCACTTCGTTTTGATAGCGGCAGCCGTTCATCATTCCGTGCTCGGGCGCATGCAAGGGCATGCGTCCGCAAAGGCCTGAATGATATGATGCAAACGCATCTACCAAAGCAGAAGCACGCCGTGTAATGAGCCTCCAGGTTTATTCCGCCCGCTGAGGTTTTCTTTTTTTAACGTGCACGTAAGATATTTGAAGTGTAAGGCGCGACGACAACGGACAGAAGGTGCACACACCAAGCGCCACTTCTGTTTACCTTGAGCGTCACACCACCGCTTGAAATATGCAACACCAACATGCCCTGTTTTATTCCTTCACAAAAATGTGAGCACACTGTTACTGCGTTGCGCTCCCATGGAAACTCAGCTGGCGTATGCGGGAATCGAACTTATGATTTTTATACGAGCATCACGATTCTTTATCATGCTAACTTATCGGTGGGTGTTGCTTACAAGACCTGTACGTGTACACGCTCAGCGCGAACCCACAACACAAATCTGTTTACAGTGAGCGGCGACGAGAAGTCTACAGCCATCAGCTGAATAAAACATTTGAAGGGCTTACAGTGCGGTGTTTTAAGTGTATTAGGCTAACGAGTTTCATCGCTTTCGCACTACGAATGGTTGTCTCAAAAAGTCAGAGTTCGATCGCGAAATGTGCAGCGGTTGTCTATTTGCTGTAGTTTCAGTTTACAAACAAGCTGTATTTCAATATGAGGGCGGCCATCTTGTTTTTTTTCAGTATATAATAGTTTGTAGTACTGTGCACGACGAAAAAATGTTCAATGTTACGAGACCACGGAGTATCAGCAAACTGCCATAATCCACTCTTGACGCCTTTGCTTCTCGCACTGCTTGCACCGGAAATGGTAGAGCTTGACAGACAGTTTTGAGGTCTTGGTCATGTTTAAACTTTTGTAGCAGCTCACAATGCAGCAGTAGTGCGTGCCCGCTTTCAAGAATGACGATGGAGAGCTTCCCCTAGCGTGATAAAGGCAACATAAGCACTCCAAAGAGGACGTTTTTCGTGTGCGCAATGCGAAATCCTAGCAAGTGCGGCCCGTTCAAGCGACCGAAGCTTCACCCTGTTTCCGCTAGGGTGGTGAACGGGGCTGTGCAAACTTGAGTCTGTGCTCCCTATAGTCTATGGCGTAAAAAGTTTCTACGGTACTTGTATGACCGAGTATTTACCATATACACAGATTATCAGCCGTTACTAGGGGTACTAGGGCAAGATAAGCGTATTCCAACTGTAGCGTCCGCGCACATGCAACGTTGGGCCGTAACGCTTGTTGCAGCTTACCGGTATCACCTAAAGTTTAGAAGGGGTAAATATCTAGAAGTGGAAGACGTTTTGTCTAAGTTGCCTTAACGAGAAGTCGCTAAAAATGAGGCTCCAGAGTGCTTGTCAATTTTTCAATGCCTCCCACTGAACGCGGACGAGACTTCAAGGTTCTGAAAACGAAGCTTAATACTGAACCGTATGGCTCAGTTTACGCTAAACGGGTGGCCTAGGCTGCATGAAGATGCATTTCAATCATGCTATGCTCGTCGTGATGAGCTATAACTTGAGCCGGGGTGCGTGATGTGGGGGGGGGCAAAAGTTGTAATTCTGGAACAGCTGAGGGAGCACGTGCTGAACCATTCTACATGAGATGCACCCAGGTGCAAGCCGCATGAAAATGCTAGCCAGAAGTTTCGTCTGGTGACGAGAAATTGATTTGAAAAATGAACAAAAAATGCAGAGATGCAAGATTTCCCAAGCGATACAGCCGGCCTGTTCTACTTCAACCGTGGCAGTACTCTACGCAGTGTTGGTCCTGCGTGCACATTGATTTTAATCAAAAGGGTGCGAACGTGTTTCTTATACTGATCGACTCTGTGTCAAAATCTGTAGACGTGTGAACCATGTCATCAACGTCAGCCCTAAAGACCCTGGAAAACCTTTGGTGTGTCCTTGCTATTACGGCTTGCAAAAGTCCTGGTCAGTGACAACCAGCCCCCGTTCACCTCAACTGAGTTTCCTGATTTTCTCAAGACCAATGACATGAAACACGTTCGTATTCCCGCGTTTACGCAGGATCTTATGGTGCTGCAGAACGAATGGTCCAAACCGTGAAGAAGGCCTTACTGAAACAGGTGCCTAAGAATGAGGCCTCGGGCAAGCAGCCGACGATGCAAGAAAGCATTGATAGGTTCTTCATGGCCCACCGGAACACGCCAAGCAGTGTGACAGGCAAATCGTCCACTGAACTGTTTTTTGAAATGCTAGCCACGCGTAAAATTGTCATTGGTGAAACCGAATTTGGCGAAAAGCATGCAGGACAAACAAAAAAGGTAAAACAGCAAAGGAATTCGTTTAGGGGGTGGGAGCGTATGTTTGTTGTCGGGGACAATGTTTTGGTGAAAACTGTACGTGGTGAACGTGGCTCCAGGGAATAAGGGGTGAAGGGGTGGTGACCCAAGTTTTCAGTGCCGTGACATACATAGTTAAAGTGCGCAATATGCACCGCTTCACACGCCAACCATCTACGCCCTAGACATGCAGAGCCTGATGAAACGCCACCACTTTTTGAAGCGCCTGCAAAGCAAACTCCAATTACAGGGGTGACGCCGAACACCACTGCGACAAAACTGCCGAGGCTTACCGACCAGGACACTTTCTGTTCGCCTGCAACGTGGACTTAACAAAACACCCATGACGGACTAGACCACAACGAATCACCACCATCAGCCCCTGGACCCAAGCCAGTACGGAGGAACTTGGTCAAATCTTCCGCGCCGGCTGCGGCATCCGAATCACTGGAACCTAACCTTTTGCTGTTGGATAGAGCGGGAAGAAGTTGTTATAGCGCAGCATCTCGCACATCGTCAATATCTGGCTCACAATCTTGCGGAGGTCATGCGATTTCATGTATAGGTATATATGTACGTGGGCGCTAAATAAAGGCCGTCTATTTCTGGCAACCTGACCTACAAGGTTATTACAAAGGGTTACTTACGTTTTTGCTCATTCATTATTATCGCTTCCTACCATGTGCCTGGATACGATATATATTTTGTTGAAGACTTGCACAGCTTGCTCTCCCACCTGTTTGTTAAATTTTTCGAAAGCGATTTCATCCTCCACGGTGATTAAAACCTTCCTGACACTAACTAGGATAAAATGACAGCATCGTCTCATCTATCTAGAAAATTCATTGACCTTGCTTTAACTTTTCATCATCATCATCTTCATCATTACATCATCATCATTATCAGACTGACTACGTCCACTGCAAGAGAAAAGCCTCTCCCATGCTCCGCCAGTCAACTCAGTCCTCTGCTTGCTGCCGCAACTTTATACCCGTAAACTTCCTAATCTCATCTGCCACCTACCTTTCTGTCTATCCCTAACCCACTTGCCTTCTCTGGGAATCCATTCAGTTACTCCTAATGACCAGATATTAACTTCACATAAACGCACAAACGCTACAATACCGACACGTGGTGCTAATATTCTTGATCGGTTTCCAACCCTGACGTTGTTTATTCGGTTATATGCATTGATGACCTCAGTGAGCACAGGATGGTGATTTCTGACTTAACATTTCAGGTACCCACTAGTCAACCCTTCAACCAAATATATTCGTAATTAGGCATCCAAATATATCCGTAAATCAGGCAGAAGTTATTGCTACCATTCACCCATAATACTTCTAATCATTGTTTTGATAACCAGCATACAAAAACCACAATACTTGAATATAATGTAACGACAAGCTTTTTTTTTTGCAATGAACTAATAGTACCGATGCTATCTGCTTCTCTCGGACACGTTCTCAATGCAATTGAATCAAGCATAACCAAAAGTTGGGGCGTCGGCTGCTTTACTTCGAACGTAATGAGAATACTAACTAGTACACTTGGGCTTTTTGCAATATTTTATCACTATTGCCCTGGTCTTCGCCTCAAATGTAGTTTGACCGGCGACAGTCAGCAAACGTGCGTCTTTCACTTTTCGCTCACAATAGCCTTCTCAAAAGACTGTGGTACATCGCCTCCTACCTGATTATTCGCATTTGGTGACATTTATATTTTTTTACAGCTCGTTAGTATTAATTGTTACATTTCTTAGCAGCTCTTTTGCGTCACGCTTCTCGGCATTTGCACGTTGTGGCCCATTGGTTTCACTAACTTGGTTCTTCACATTGTTTTTTGTTGTGTAATTGTTCATCTCTGCCATCTTGTACGTTTGGGAACGTGCTAAGGCTTATGAATATGCTGGTAACTTGAAAACAGATTAGGCTTATGCCCTGTCGCTCACACGCGCTGGCCGAAGACTTCAACTCCAGCAAGAATTCATCGTAATTTTCTTAGCGCAAGCCAAACATTCGGCCACGCTTTAGTAGCCATTAGCTGACCGCCAGCCACAGCCACATGGGGAAGAACTGGACATACGATAAAAACGTCTGAAATTATCAATTATCAGAAGGATACCGATTTCATAAAAACTGAAATTATAGGTAAACTTTTTGCATGAAAACGTGTGCCTAAGACGCGTTCCGAAAACCTGATATAATAAACATCCCACCTACGTTGGAAAGTATTTGCTTCATTCTTGAGTAATTAGGGGACACGCATTGAGTTCCTGAACAGCCGTTGCACGACATTCGCAATGATTACACCTCGTCTGCTCTCTATTCCTGACATCTCACCTCGGCTACGCCAATAACAAAAATGTCCAATTATAGGGTGGATTTCTAGCACTGCACTCCGAGCATTGGGCGCCACCGTGAATGTAATAGGCAGCCTAGAACATCGGTTGAATCGCACAAAGGGCAACGACTACCTCCAACGAAATGACAGCGTAATAAGTCCATAATTGATTCGCCACCGTTGCTCGTAATGACAGGGCGGAACACGGATCTCACCTCTGCGTCACTATCCTTCCCACATCGCTTCTCTGTCTATACGGACAATGCGCTCTTCAAACGAAAATTGCCTCTCCAAGCACTGATTAGAACAGAAAGTTCTGCCGATTTTAATTTCTTCAAGCGCTCTCGCTTTTTAGATCAGCTAAATGAGCACGATGAGTGATGTGCAATGTAGCTGTTACATGTAGGCAAATCTGTGTCGACTACTTCATTTTCGTCAATATTTCTTTTGTTAACAACGCCGATGCAAATAATTACAGCAATCATTGAATATGTGCGATAATTTACATAATGAATTTGAAAAAGCGAAGTGTGTACAGAAATATATTTGTTTCTCAGTGAGTTTGAAGCTGCGCTATAGACATTTCAGCTTCTATATGAAATAGATTCTTGGCCATGTCGAACCGTAACGAATTATTACAATACAAGGAACTCGAAAAACATAACAGCAGCAAAATAGCGCAAAAACTAAATGTGACGCTCAGTTGTAGAAATCGCAACAAAAATGTGAGCGATAAAAAGTTTTCAAGACAAGTAAAACTTTGCTTTCTAACTCGTTGGTGCGTTAGTACAGGTGTCAAAAGTTATTTTAGAGTCTACTTCTCTTCCATATCTTACTTAGACAACGGAACAAACTATAGGGTTTATCTGGCTTCATACACGCCTTACACTCCGTAAGGTATACAAGAAGCAAGTGACAAGTGGAAAAGTCTTAGTCCCAGCGCCGCTGCGGTGGTCTCATGGCTAAGGCACTCGGCTGCTGACGCGCAGGTCACGCGATCGAATCCCGGCTACTGCGGCTGCATTTTCGATGGAGGCAGGAATGCTGTATGCACGTGTGCTCAGATTTGGGTGCACGTTAGAGTAATCCAGGTGGTCTAAACTTCTGCAGCCCTCCACAATGGCGTCTTCAGCTGCGCTGTAGAAATAAATGAGAGAGGAGAAATGAAGCAGAAACAGTGCTCTGCAACCTCCTTCACACGATCTACTCTCGTGAGTACGAGGAGAGAGGAAGAGTTGGCGGATGCGCAGTGTGGAGGCGGAGAGATAGAAAGAAACTTTTTATTTCAAGCATTGAAAAATGTTGGTTGGGGCTCTCAGTCCAGAGCTCCAACAGCCGCTGCTGCGTCGCGCGCCCGCCGGCCACTCGGGCTTTCATCACGCAGCATGGCCTCCCAGTCTTGTAGGGTAGGAATAGAAAATGAGTTGGCAGAGTGCCTGGCTGGCGCACGCTGACATTCCAGCGTTACGTGAAATAACGTCGGTACCACTCCACAGCCAGGGCATTTGTGAGGGTAAAAAGTGGGATCGAGGATGTGGAGGATATACATGTTCAGAAACGTGTTCGCTTGCAGTTGACGCACCGCAGTTGCATCTTCTTGTGAGAGCGTCTGGTGTGGTGGAGGGTACCGAATGCGTTCTCGTCTATAGTAATCGAGAGTTTCTCGATATCCTAGAAGTTCCGTGTTTGTGTCCTCTTCATCTGGGTTGGACAGCTCTTCCTCCAGATCCCGGTTAGTGAGTGCTCGGGAAGCTGCTTGAGCGCAGTCACGACCGGGGAGAGAGGCGTGCCCAGGGGTCCAGAGAAGTCGGAAGTTGTGTGGCGTGTGGAATGTGGTGTTCAAAATTCAATGTGTGTGTTGTGAGACAATACCCTGTGTGAAGGCACGGCAGGTATTCATTGATTCTGTAAAAATTAGAATAACATTTGCGTGGGGAAGGTTTATGGCAGCGTGGGAAATTGCCAGAGCGACGGCACACTCTTCGCCTTCAGATATGTTCTTTGTAGGTAAGCTGATGGAGGCTACTACGTCGTGATCATTGTTCAACACTGCTCCAACTGCAAAACTGCGGGAGTGGTGTCTAGTGGCGTCGCAGTATAAGAGAGTGTTTGGAGGAGACTGATTGATGAGGCGCGAGAGGTTTTCCACCGTTGTCCGAAGGCGCTGAGCGTTGCGCTCAGGGTGCATATTGCGTGGAAGTGGCGCCACTGTCATTCTTGCTCGGAAGTCAGTGGGTAGCTGTTTCCCTGGTGTGCTGTATCCACATTGATTCGGAGGGTACCCTAGCCTGACGAGTAGTCGCTCTCCCACTTGGGTGCTGCGGAGTCTTCGTGGCTGACTATCACGTTGTGCCTCGGTTAGTTCCCCCAGGTTGTTGTGTACACCCATGGCTAGGAGGCGGTTGGTGGATGCGTACGTAGGTAGTCCAAGCGCCGCCTTGACGGCTCTACGGAGGAGAATGTCCGGTCTTTTCTCTTGTGCAAGCGTTAGGGTTTAATAAGGCACGTGTTAGGTGATGCGACTTACTATGCAGGGATTAACTATACGTAGAATGTCTTGTTCCTGAAGTATATGGGTTGGTGATGTGGCGGATCATTTGTGTGATTTGAGAAACTTGCTGTTCTAATATATGCGTGGCGTGCGTTGCCTTGAGATCAGCTTGTACATGAAGGCCAAGGACGCGGAGTTTTTGTACGCAGGGAATTACATGGTCCTCTAAGGTGACTGTGATTTGCGGCCAGTTGTCGGGCTTTTGCTGGGGACGACGAATGAGTAGAAGTTCCGACTTATCTGCAGAGCACGTTAGACCACCTGCTCGTGCGTATGGTTGAACTGTATTTACTGCTTCTTGGAGGGCATCTTGTATTTGTCCGTCTGAACCTTCGGTCACCCATATAGTGACGTCCTCCGCGTCTAAAGCATGTCCCAGACTTAGAATGGTGGCGAGTAGAGGCAGTAACTTAGCCATGGCGATGTTGGAGAGCGTCGGGGATAACACCGATCCTTGTGGCGTGCCTTTACCCGCGAGCCTAATGATGTCACTACGAAGAGAGCCTAATCCTATGGTTGCCGTCCTGTTTGTTAGGAATGCTTTTACATAGTCGTAAACTCGTCGTCCGCAGCGTTTTGAGGTGAGATTCTCCAGTGCTTAGGTCATGCGAGACGTTGTCAAACGCACCGCGGATGTCCAAGGTGAGCAGAGCTCTAGTTTGCGTAGAAGTGAGCCTGTCCATTACTTCATCCTTTAGTTGCAGAAGTACGTCTTGCATGGAAAGATGGGCCCGGTACTCAAACAGTGTGTCCGGAAAAAATCCCTGGACCTCAAGATATGGTTGCAGTCTTTGGAGGACGACATGCTTCATTATTTCACCGAGGCAAGACGTCAACGAGATCGGTCGCAGGTTTCTAAGCTCTAGGGGCTTGCCGGACTTGGTAATTAGTGTTATTTCAGCGTGTCTATATTCCTGAGGTAACGTTCCGGATTTCCAGTGAGTGTTGTAAAAATCTGTGAGCTGTTCTATGAATCTGTAATCTTTGTCGTTGAGGTTTCGTATGAGAGAGTATTAGATGTTGTCTTTTCCTGGCGCTGTGTTGCACTTGATATTCAGAAGGGCAGCTCGAACTTCATGCACAGTTATATCAGCATCCAGCGGTGTTGACTTTGTATATGGGTAGTTTTATATTTTGGCTGAGGGCCTGCAGCAATGTACTTTTCTTGAAGCGTCTGTAAGATGCTGTTGTCGTCCCCATCCTGCTTGCGAATAAGTGTTTGAATGGTACTGCTCGTGTAGGACTTGGTAATTTTCGGGTCAACAAGGGCTATTAATATAGCCCACGTGCGCGCAGTACTTAGTGTTCCATTAAGTGACTTACAAAAGTTGTGCGAATTGTTCCTCGTGAGCTCTGTGGCGTATTGTTCGGCTTGCAACGTGAGTTGAGCAATGCAAAGTTTGAGCTTGCGATTGTGTTTCTGCCTACGCCAGTGTTTTATGAGGCTTCTGCGTGCTTCCCACAGGTGTAGAAGGTGCCCGTCGACATCTGGAATTGTAGTTGTAATGATTATCTTCTTGGTCGCTTTATCAAGGTCAGCTTGCAGGCACTGTAGCCATTCATTTAAAGGTCTCCCATTATTGTCAGTCTGAGCGCGTTGTTTTCTAAATGTATCCCAATTAGTGAGACGAACCTTCCGCTCTGGAGCACGGGGGTTGGAGATGTGCAGCGTAGTGGAAACGATGCAATGATCACTACCTAACGTTTCATGTAGATTTCACCAGTTATAATTGCTTAGTCCCCTCAAAGGTTAGGTCAGGGCACGTATCTCTGGTTTCGCTGGTTGCAATTCTGGTTGGCTCTTGAGGATCTGCGAGCAGTGTAAATCTGTGATTGCAGATGAGGCGTTCTAATTTGGTATTCTCACGCGTGGCCAATAGGTATCCCCATGACGTGTTTAGGGCGTTAAAATCACCAACCACTACAACTTGTTCCCCTAGCTTGCACGTTCCCGCTATAAGGTACCCGAAGTCGTCCCTCCTAGATTTAGGGAAGCTGTAGGTGTTTTGTATAAACAAGCTCTTCTGACTGCGTTTCTGAGGAATAATTTCAACAACCACATGTGGAATGGATGACGTCAGTGTGTGTTCTATAGTTGTCAAGTGTTTGGATACGAGTCTTGTGACAAGCAATGGTGCTTGTTGATCTGTGTATGAATGAAAGCCCGAGAGGGTAGGTGCGCAGTGCGTCTCCTGCAGAGCCACGATATCCGGAGGGTGCGCGAAAGTGGCAGCGTACCGTTGCAGGGAGCTCCTCTTTCGTCGAAACCCCAGCAGTTCCACTGCCGCATGCTGAAGGCAGGACTAGGGGAGCCCATCTTGCTCTTTTTGGACTGTGTCCTGAGTTAAGAGTGATGGGCGGATGTAAGGGTGGGGTTCTTTGGTCAGACGTTTGGGGTTTGTAGCTAGTGGCAATGAGTCTTGGGGCCCTGCACTAAATGACACGAAGCTTTCTTGTATGTGCTCCTTAAGCTCTGTTACAAGTGGTTGGGTATGGGCCTTTAACATATCCCTAAGTTCTGCACAGAAATCATTAATGGGCTGAGTGATCATGCTGGTTACTTCAGCCTTAAGCAAGTCTCTCAATTTTGTGAGGGCATCTTGCAGCTCTTGCTTAGTGCTGTTATGTGCGTTAGATGTGAGAGGTACGTTGGGGTGGTTGTGTGATGAGGGTGGATGGGAGGAAATAGGTAAAGAAGATTTCAGGTGGGGAGGCCCCGCTGCCCAACTCACCTTAGCCGAAGGCGTCTGTCTAGCGGGCGCTGGCTTCTTGGCTGGTGGTGATTCTGGTCTCTCCGCACTCGCGGCTCCGTTCTTTTGGGGGATCAGTCCCAGGGTGGAGGTGCTGGTTTTGGAGGCGGTTCCTGGCGTGTTGTTTAAGGATGCCAAGGCCCTGTACTGAGACTTCCCTCTGCTCTTGGATTGACTGTGCCTCGTTCTGGACCTTGGCCGGTGTCCCTTGGGTGGTGATGTAGGTGGTGGTGCTAACGCGTTCGCCTCCAGTGCTTTTTTGACGTAACGCTTGTTTGGAGGTTTCTGTTCTCTCGCAGTACATTTGGGGTGCGTAGCTGGGAGGTCACCTTTGCAGTGGAAGCATGGAGTTGTACAGCTGTGCTCCGGCGCTGGTGTCTCAACTCCACAGGCTTGGCATCGGCGTTTTGTCGGGGTTGGACTTACGTCTGCCAATGTCTAAGTGCAAGGCAGATTGTGCAAACTTGTTTGCGACGTCGGTCAATGTGGCATCGGTATTCCGAGCGGTAGTAGTAAACATAACGTCGAACTTGAAGGCCTGAAAAAGTTATCAACGCCGTGTTTGTAGATCCCATCATTTGGGCGTGCAAGACTTCGGCGTCGGGTGTGTAGATGTTGTCGAGCAGTTCGGTGGGTGAAGTATTCTTTTCGGGCCGATGATGACTCCCTTACAAGAATTGGCAGGAGCGGCTACATAAGCTTGCATTTCATATCTCTGCGATCCTAGATTTGGTGCAGTGACGGCTAGCAACTTTGTAGCAATAGTTTCACCTGGTGTGCTTGCGATGGCTATATTGCGTTCTGCTTGGATTCGAAAAAGGAGCTTGTTGACTGTTTCTCCTGGCAGCCCAGCAGTCATGCAGATGGCGCGTGCCAACACGTGATGTGCCCATTCACTGAGGCGAAGGCCTCCTCGTGGTCGGACGATGACCTTGATGTCATCCACAGGCAGGGGTGGCGGCCGCGGGGTCACTTGATTTTTGGCAGGCAAGGGCTCGGGTGCGGAATTCTTTGTGGTCTTTGGCTTGCGTCAGTGGGTAGTAGTGAACCAAAAACCATCGTCCGGATCCACTGGATATTCGTTGGTGTCTGCAGCATCCATTGCTGCTGATTCGATGGTAGAAGCCGGAGAAGCCATGTCTAAGCAGTGTAGATCAGGCACACACCGAATGTCACTGCAACGCGCTCGGCGTTCGCACGAACGCGGCCAAGCGCTGAAGAATGCAGAGGCGTCGGTGCGGTGTCACGGAGACACCGATACATCGGCCATGCCTGGTGACCAGAAAGTTGTTGAGAAGAGCACTTTCACGTTTTGAAACACTTTAAGCAGTCTTGGCTGTGAAAGTCCTTACCGGAAAGTCCGAAGTAGGTCTGTTGAACGTGAGCGCCGTGTAGAAAAACCCATGTAAGCGTCAAAGAACTAGGAGGAGGGATGGAAAACACGTCTGTTCCGTTCCACGGTGGAGTGAAGAGTCCTGTGGACGCGGAGGATCGCCGAGGGACGAATGCAGCCCTGAGAAAAACCTGCTTTACATATCAAAAGAACAGCAGGCAAGAGACTTCCAACAGACTATAGAAAACCAACGCCAAAGCTTGTGAAGCGACGACAACGCCTCGCTGCGACCCTGACGGCAAGCTGATGGAAATAGGGCATATGCGTGGCCGGGGGCGCAGATTAAGTGTGTTTCAGCGCAGGGAGGGCACGTGCGGCACGCATTCTAGAGTCAGTGCAGGGAACTGCGGCACCGTGTCGGCAGCTTGGTGCAAAATAACAAGACGCTTGCTGTTCGACGTTGCTTTTCCGCAATGGCAGAAGCTACCAAACGGCAGCGCCAGTGAAATTCAAAGATTGCTTTGTGTCACGAGAGTGCAGACAGTACCAAGATACGCGACGGACCGGTAAAACTATCGTTTGCCGGACAAGTCATCTAGAGAAAATGAAAACAAGCGTGAATCACCGTAGTTAAAATGAAGTAAGCTCTAGCTCTTCACCTTCTGTTTTGATTTTCTCATGTCGCTAGAACTTCTTTGTTTCGACTACCTGAATCGGTGCGTAACATGGCGCATTCATGGAACAACTGCAGTAATAAATCTGTCTTCTCGCATTAGAAATGTTCAGTTAATAATATAAAATGAAACAACTTTGTGTTTTGATTGTTTGCGTTTGTGAGACGTAGCTGCCTTTGTTGGAGGTTGACTCTCGCATAACTCATACCGCGGTTAGCATTGCATTGTTTGTTGCTTTCAACTAAACTCCTCACATCGTCAAAGGTTTGGTGGCTGTAACTCACGAATCGGTAAGGCTGCATCATTGCACCGGAACGACCGTCTGTGCGTTTCTAGCAAACTTCGACATTTCTTCGCTGGTTTGTTCTATTTAGTCGTTGAACTATAGTGTGCTATTGATTCGACCCGCTGACACGAACTGGCATTAAATACATCCGGAGATGTGTGGTTTTTTTCCACGCGCGCCATGTGATGCGTGTTACGCTCCGTACAGTGCTTCAACTGAGTGTTTATGTGTGGGCTGATAGCGCGAGCTCATCGCACGCCTTATTTCACATCATGGCTGAAAGTCGGCACCTCTCACGCTCAACCGCGTTCGTGCAGCAGGGCTTATACACCTGTACACCAAATATTCTCATAAAATGAGAGCGCAAAAACGACGCGAGCATAAAAAAACAAAACAAAACAAGGGCAGCCGTTCAACATGATTCTCAGCGGAAAAGAAGAGCAAACTGCCTCGCAGCTTAGTCAGCGGGTGATGTTCTAGTGGTGCGGAGGGCAAGGCCCTAACCTTATCAGGCTTTTTGGTGCTATGGCTGCGTAATATATGTTTTTTAGCACGCTGCGAAAGTTCCTTCACGACAAAACACGTTTGCTATTGGCAGCATGCAGATCGCCACAACAATTATATGTTACATTGCCGACAACATCGTTCGCGTGCGTGCGCCCATTTCGCACAGCATATCCACCGTTAGATATATTAAATATATGACATAAGAATGCTTACCTCGACCTATCGTACATCGTTATGCCGCGGAATTCAGAAATGCATTTAGCGTTGTTGTCGTCTGCTCCACAGCGTAAACGTGATTAGGAAACCTTTATAATAAGATTACGTTCGCTTTTCGAAGTGCCGGAACAGCTGGGAGATTTTTTTTCACGTGATGTGTGGTGCTTCATTGAATCGTGAGAGCCCTGAACGTATACATACACGAGAAGCGACATGCTGTCGCAGCGAAATGTGGACTCACTCTGCACATTGCCAAGTGTAAACCCTGAATCCATTACTTACAAGTTCTCAGAAGAAGACAAGCCAATCATCGTAGCGCTTCGATCACAGTTAAGTAAACTTCACGTGTTTGTCGGCAAGCTAAAATCATCGTATACGTGCAGTCTGTATCTCAGGTACTGGATACTCCATGTCCAGTGCTTGCAAAGCATCAGTAGGGACCATAACTGGATGGTATAAACAGAAATGGGGTACGCGAGAAATCCTACGTCCACGACTGTCGAACACAGCTGTCACCTTTGAGCATAGATGTACACTTTTTCCTTCGTTCCATTTCTGCTTTCATCTTTTAATCCCCTTCCCCAAGGGTAGGATACCGAAGCAGACGCGTGTCTGGTTTATCTTCCTTCCTTCCTTCCTTCATTCCTTCCTTCCTTCCTTCCTTCCTTCCTTCCTTCCTTCCTTCCTTCCTTCCTTCCTTCCTTCCTTCCTTCCTTCCTTCCTTCCTTCCTTCCTTCCTTCCTTCCTTCCTTCCTTCCTTCCTTCCTTCCTAAACGCATACTGGAAGCTCTACGAAGAGTAAAACGCATACACGCGATGAGCATGAAAGAAAACTGCACATCCCCGAATGTATTAAAGATCAACCGCCACGAAATTTGGCACTCTACGAAAAGCGAATATATAGGTAGTCTAGGTAGGGGTAGTGCTGCATGCCAAATGTCGCCTTTGAAATACAAGCACCTATCTTAGAAAAAAAGAAACGTGCAAACGACGGTGTTTTTGAGACCAAAACTATAAAAAACGACGCCATTGCAGCTGACCGGAAGTGTCGAGAACGACAGAAAAAAGGTCTGCTCCGTGCTCCTCGAGCATGCACATCGCGGACGTGCCCCTTGGTGTGTGTGTTATTTCAATGCTGACTTAAGAATGCTGCTTCAACGTGCCTCTTATCAGTCGCTGGTCTGGGCTTCCTACTGGCCGGTTTGCAGTGTCTTACCCCCGTATTCAGAAACGCTGCTTGAGTTGAACTTGACTTGCCATCGACTTCACTTCAGCACAAGCGCGTTATGTGAAGTACGTAACGTATCGACTCCAGAGATGCGCTCGTATGCTATAAACAAGCCGCTATGTACGTAAGGCGACATTTACTACGTTACGTTCTCATGAGACCTTGAAGAAACCAGAACGAGAGTATATGGGGGCAGCAGTGGCGATCGACGCAGACAGCAACAGCGGACATGATGCAAGGCATGTGTAATTCAAAATGAAAGGCGATATTTTTATGTCAGACAAGCTAAATTCAAGCGGCGCGTTCCGGCATCCTGATGATTCAAAAGAAATCGCCTGGCGTCTTACGAAAGTCCTCAAGAATCGCCTTTTATTTGTTGTGTGCGGGAACGCGTCTTTTTTGCCAAGTTTCTCGGAGAATGAACCCATAAATACAAAGGCAGCTTGGTACGTACTTTTATTCATAGTGCTACATAACAGGCCGTGGACGTTCTGCGAGCTTTCAATCTTTAAATATGCCGGTATTAATCGTAAGGCCTAGGGTACCTGTAACACGACCACTTGCTGCAGGGTACGCTAAGCCTCATTCGCAGCAGTGCTGGATAGAACGCTGGGGTCGATCCAGTGAGGCCCTTCCCGATAAGGCGCATTCCGCAAAGTTCAAAACAACAAAGGTGCATGCGCACAATCAGTGGACCTAGGAAGGATGCTAAAAAAATTGGCAGCATATCCACGAAGTGAATGATAGAGAGTGGGGCGAAGCATTCGTCCGTCCATTCGTTCTTGATTCTGCCCATCCATGCGTCCGTCTGTGTGACCGTCCATGCGTCCATCCGCCCGTCCGTGCGTGCCCCTGTTCGCGAGTCCGTCCTTGCGTTTGTCCTTGCATCCGCCCCTGCGTCCGTTCATGCGTCCATCCAAGCGTTCATGCGTCCGTTCGTTCATGCATCTGTGTGTCTGTTCATCCATCTATTCAACACTTCATGTACCAACATATCGCATCTTATCATCATATATTCCCGATATAGAAGCACCGCCATCCAGCGGACATTCCAAGGACTAAACGAGAGGTGGCACGCGCACACTTTCTTACTGCTTGTGCTTCGGGTCTACTTCCCACCTTTAACCATCTCGAGTTCATGGTATATACTAGTTCACTGTATTCATGGCACTGCAGCCCAACGCTCGCTAAACCTTTCTAAAACCAAGGAGGTTACGCCCAGCGAGTATAACGTAGAAACCTTTTCCTGTCAAATAGTGCTCAATGTACATGCCAATGGCTGCTAATGGGAAATAAGAGACAGGAGATTTCGGCTTTTACTTTCTTACGGCTTGCGCTTTGTATCTACTTCCCACCTTTAACCACTTCGAGTTCATTCATGATATATACTAGTTCATTGTATTCATGGCACTGCGGCTCAATGCTCGTTAAACCTTTCTAAAAATAAGGAGGTTCCACCCAGCGAGTATAACGTAGCAACCCTTTCTTGTCAGATATTGCTCAATGTACATGCCAATGGCTGCTAATGAATATCGCAGCATACGCGTTAACTACAAGCCGAATGCTACTGTCTCTCATTCCCTATCAGCAGCCATTAGCATGTACATTGAGCACCATTTATTATTGTTCAACAACGCACAGAAGAAATTTATCACCGGCACCACCTTGCAGGTCACAACGTTACACTTGTTACACACTACAACGCCTACGATGGACGAACAGGTGCTGCTATAAAATACCGCAATATCCACGAAGTGAATGATGATGAGTGGGCGAAGCTCCGGAGGTAAACCTGGTAAACCATGAATCCTCCGTACATTTTGCCCACTCGATTTTATTGCAACGCTCCCCCTAGCGTACGTCACCGCACTATATCGAACGATGACACGCGCCATATGTGGCATCATTCCTATTTTATAACACCTCGCATCTTTCATAATCAACTACACGTACCGCCGTCTAGTTTATAACATCTTGCATCTTTTGGACGGACGGACGGACGGACGGACGGATGGATGGATGGACGGATGGACGGATGGACGGATGGATGGACGGA